>NW_026967578.1:300000-515000 GCF_028390025.1 Pseudophryne corroboree | reverse complement strand
CAATAGTGACTATGTACTTGTGATTTTGGCTATGTCTGATTTTGACAGCTCATTTGAATAGTGGGATGACATTACGGGGGGCGGGGGGGGGGACTCTCTATGCGTTTCGAGTCTGAGGTGACCAAAGAAGGTATTTGCACAGGTGAGGTGGATGTGTGTCTCCCATGTAAGGTAAGACCTATTTTATTTCTATATATGTGGGATTTGGAGCTTCATTACTGGACCTCAGCTCAACAAAATCATATATTCTTCCTTGCTGGGATCTCACACAGCCCCCTCCCCCCCTAAGGCTTGTATGTTTATTTCAACCATTTTAAACCATTTGTGAAATAAATTGTACCTTTATTGCATCACTGTACAAGTCTATTTGACGCAGAGACCTTTATACGTGGAGTTATGCTGTATTCATTGTGAGTAATGGTACGCTTGAGACGTACCTTATGATAACGATACCTTGTTATACTGTTCCTCACTATGTAAGTGAGGTATGCTGTTCCTAAGATCACCTGCATATCTTATTTGTGGGGTTAAGATATAAAGAAACCATTATAAGGGTTATAGCACATTATATTGTGTAAGTGAGGTACGCCACCTCTAATCTACTAAAAAAAGATCATTCACTTTCATAAGGAGTACTGCATTCTAATCTCATGTATGGAATAATCTTGAACATACAGTGGGGCAAAAAAGTATTTGGACAGCCACCGATTGTGCAAGTTGACCCACTTATAAAGATCTGAGAGGTCTGTAATTTCCATCATACACTTCAACTGTGAGAGACAGAATCTGGAAATCACATTGTATGATTATTAAACAATGTATTTGTATATTCTTGCGGAAAATAAATATTTGGACAGTCAAAAAGTTTAACTCAATACTTTGTAATATTACAGAGGTCAAACGTTTCCTGTAGTTCTTGACCAGGTTTGCACACACTGTAGCAGGTATTTTGGCCGGGTGTAGTATGTCTGACTGGCGGTCAGGAGACTGACGCGGGGATCCTGGCAGCATACCGACGCCGGGATCCCGGCGGGGAGGGGTGAGTGCAGCAAGCCCCTTGCGGGCTCGGTGGCGACCTGAGGTCGCCACGGGTTCTAGTCCCACTCTATGGGTGTCATGGACACCCACGAGTGGAAATAGTCCCTGTTGGTCGGCATGCCAACCATCGGGATAGTGAGGAGGCGGGATGTCGGTGGAGGTCATGTGACTGTCTCCCGACCGCCAGTCACATGAATACCACCCATGTTGGCCTACTCTTCCATGCAGATCTTCTCTAGATCTGTCATGTTTTGGGGCTGTCGCCGGGCAACACGGACGTTCAACTCCCTCCACACATTTTCTACTGGGTTGAGGTCTGGAGAGTGGCTAGGCCACTCCAGGACTTTGAAATTCTTCTTACGGAGCCACTCCTTAGTTGCCCGGATGGTGTGTTTGGGGTAATTTTCATGCTGGAAGACCCAGCCACGTTCCATCTTCAGTGCTCTTACTGGGGTAAATTTACTAAGGTCCCGATTTTGACCGAGATGGCGTTTTTTCTTCAAAGTGTTATCTCGGTAATTTACTAAGCACTAATCACGGCAGTGATGAGGGCATTTGTAATTTTTTGCAAGTCCAAGTTAAAAATTACGAATGAATACACCATCGGTCAAATTACGCCTGTTTAGATATGAATCTCGGTCATTTACTAACCATTCGTAATTGTAATTGCTGCCGCGAAAATGCATTCGCGGCCGTGAAAAATTACAAATCGTATTTTTTTCCTAAAAAAAAACGCGCCAGCCTTTGAAAACCGCGTTTACATGTGTACTCAATTATCCATTACTCACACCTGAATGTTTGGCCCTATAAAAGTGTTTCAGGCACATTCTGAACTTCTCTCACTCTGAAATGGCGGCTGTGGTGTGTGGCAATGATTTTTTGCTTGCGCCAGCCTCGTTTTTTTAGAGGGCGTTTAAACTTAAATGCATTGTCCGATGATAGGGTCATACAGATGTTCCGCCTAAATAGAGCCAACATTTTCCACTTGTATGACCTTGTCAAACTGGGCATAGACCCTGAGACAGCACGCTCTCGCTCTGTCTCAGGCCTACACAAACTCCTGGCTGTGTTACACCTTATGGCTACTGGGAGCTTCCAGGCTGTGGCAGGCGACGTCATTGGTATCTCACAGCCCACCTTTTCAAGATATTTGATTCAGGTGAGTCTAAAAATACATATGCGGTTATGTCTAAGTGTTGCTTCTGGAAGTTGAAACACCACAGTATTGTTGAGAATACCTAACATGACACTCACCTTAGCTTCTTTAATGTCCACTCAGGTTTTGGATGTGTTGGAGCCACACATTAAAGCCTCAATCTGCTTCCCTACCGAGGAGTCGGAGTGGAGTGCTGTCAGGGTAGCTTTCTATGAGCTTGCTGGCATGCCCAATGTGCTGGGGGCCATAGATTGCACACACGTTCAGCTGAGATCACCTAAGGGCCGCCAATATATATATACTAATAGGCATCTGGCACAATCAACTAATGTCCAGGTGGTCTGTGATGCAAACATAAAAATTATGAGTGTTGTTGCAGGTTACCCTGGTGGCTGCCATGACTCCTTCATCCTCAGTCAGTCATCGCTCTTCGATAAATTTGAGGACGGACAAATGCCTGATGGCTGGCTGTTGGGTATGTTTAAAATGTTTTATGTGTATGTCTTTTAACCACAAACTCGAGTTTGGATGAGGTGAGAGAATAATCTTACATATGTACTAATGTTGACTATATCTTTTTTTCAGGTGATGGGGGTTACGGCTGCTACTCTTGGCTCCTTACTCCATTGTCCCAACCTGATTCTCCTGCTGAACACAGTTACAATCATGCACATAAGGCTACGCGGAATGTGATAGAAAGATGTTTTGGTGTGCTGAAGTCACGGTTTCGGTGTCTGGATAAATCTGACGGCCTTTTGTTGTATAGTCCCTCAAAGGTGACTAGAATTGTGTTCTGCTACTGTTTTCTCCATAATCTGTGTTTAAGTCAACATCTGGCACATGATGAGGGAGAAAGCAGTCAGCAAGCAGAGGAGTTAGACCCATCTGGTGACAGTGTGAGTACAAATGTAGGGAGGCAGGTACGGCAAGAAGTGATCCGGCGATATTTTTCTGGTCAGTTTTCTTAGGCTGTAATTATCCTTGACTAAACACTTTGCACTACTTTCTATTGTGTGTTTTGTTACTTACTGTTTGTTGTTTATAGTGGTGTGTACATTGTGCTTAGTTTATGAAAAAAATACATTTTCAGTCATTCCCCATGAAAAACATACATACATACAGAGCAGCTTCGACAATGTTGGAGACGGACACAGGAAGTTGTGTGTTTGTCAAATACAAATTTTTATTTTTCTAATAACATTGTGGTTATTTTTTGCGCTTGTGTGTGCTGGGTGCTGGCTCACTGGCACGTGCTCTTGAGGAACGCCGAACAGGGGAGGTTACTGGCGTTTGGATAGGGGTCGTGGTCCCCGAGCTGCAGGTTACTTGCTGAGCTCCCATCAGGGAAATATTGCTGCTCAAATTATTTAAACTTGCAATCAGCTGAGTGTTGGTAGCAGTGTGGCTGGCTACAATCCTGGATAATGACTCATTCACCACTTGGTTGTGCTGAATGAGCTGAACGAGTGCCTGCTGATGGCGCTGTTGCTCATCTATGATGCGACCTAAATGTGCAAGCATTTGGCTGTTGTCAGCCCTAATTTGCTCCATTGAGGTAGCCATTCGCCGTACTTGTACTATCAGTCTGCCCGAGTTGCGACTAATACGCGGTAGATGATGGGGCAGGGTGTTGTGTATGTGCAGTGAGGCTGGCATTGCTTTGGGCCTGTTGGCTTGTCCAACTGGCCCAAAAGTCATCTGGGATTTGGCTTGGGGGCGGAGCTTGTGCCAGTTGTGGACTGATGGATGCTTGGGGGATATCCTGCAACTGTATTGGCTGGCTTGGGTCAACAGGTGTAAGTTGCAGTGTGATTGTTGCCTGTTGGTCTTGGCCCTGCTGGTCCACGTCGGCCATCAAGCTGGGCTCTGTATGGGGTGGGCAACATGCATTGTAATTTTAAAATAATATTACAAGGCTAATGCTACACATTACTACATTCATAATACTACATTTAGAAACTTTTTACAGTTGTTTTTTTCAACTTATAATGTTGTCTAGGATTAAAAAAATATATACCAACACAGGCGGAAACATAGACAGATTTGAAAAAACCTCACCTAACTATTTCCCCTCCACACCATTACACTGTTAGAATCCCTCCCCTGACCACGATATAGACTACTTACCTGGATAGTCCAGAGGAGCCGAGCAAGTAAGCCATCTACATACTGGACAGGGGAGATGTGTGAACACTATAATGTTGTGGAGACTTTTTTCTATCTAATTTTATTAATATTTTTAAAAATTGTGCACGTGTGTGGGCTCTATTTGTTGTTAAAAATGAATTAGTAACAAAATGATGTTGTCTAGAAAATACACTAAGCCCTTTTTTTTTTTTTTTTTTGGCACCTTTACCAATTAAAGACGGAACAACACATTGCTTGTTCTGGAAAACATGTAATTTCCAAACCAACTAACAACATAGTAACTGTACTGTGTATATTATTGCTTAGGTGTTTAATTTCTGAATTTACTCACCAGATAACTGAGGGGATCGGGGCTCATCACTCTGAGAACTGGCCAATAGTGCCAGTGGTGGCTGGGGTGACACTGCCGAAAGTCGTCGCCTGGGTGGGGATGATGGAGCAGCAGATTCCAAGGCAAGACGCCGTGTCGAACTTGGCCTCCTGGGTAAGTGGCCCGAGCCCTGTGATGGGCGCCTTACAGGAGGTCGTCTTCCAGAAGCAGAACCTGTGTGAAAATATAAACATTAATATTTTGTACTTCTATGTGTTTTCAGAATATGTGACTACAGTGAAGACTTACCTGCAATCCCAGACTCATCCTGACTTGTCTGAGGCCTGTTTGGCCGGCTGGTCTGTGTGACTGTTGAAAAAGTGTTCCAAACATTATTACCATGCTTTGTGTCAAAACAACCACTGCAAAGCCTTATTGTACTGTAACCATCTATTAGGTATTGGTTAAACAAATAATTTCAGATTAAGAGCTTCTAGCTTCATTATTTTGAGTTGTATATCCAAATGTACATGATGTGGCACACAATAAATATGTTACATTTTTGAATTATGCCTCAGATATTGTCTAAATTCACTACTTGCAAATGTTTAAAAAATGTAATGTTGCAAAAATTGCACCGCTTTGCAGAAGATAAAATAAAAAAAAAATTAAAATAAATAAGCAGACAAAACACATGGCCAAGCATTATCGCCAAAAAAAAATATTTATAATTTTAAACACAAAAAATACATTACACATGTTTTTACGCAATATTTTTGGGTAAACATAGCCTATGCAAGGTGAAAAAAGCAGATTCTAAACACAAACACACCTTAAGGGAGCATAGGCCTGCAATATGTTAAAAAAAATAAAAAAAAACATTTACCCTTTAAAAATGAAATTTACAACATTTAGCATACATTTTAAAAACAATATAACAAATCAAACTTACCATCCTGCGTGGGTCGGTCCGAATCCCGGACATGAGTAGCAGACACCACTTCTGCAGGAATCAATGCCCGCACAGGCTCCTCCCAGTCCCGATAGCTTGCACGGAAAGGTGGGCCACCTCCGGTTTTACGAGCAGATTTGGCCTCTTTGGCCATCTTGGCCTTGACACGCCGCTTAATATCATAAAACCGCTTGCGGCACGTGTCCTCAGTCCGCCTCACCACACCCTCACTATTCACAGCAAGTATTACTTGACCCCACAGGACAGACTTCCTGCGGGAGGACACCTTGCCAGCATCCTGACCAAACAATTGGCGATGGTGCTTCATCAGCTCACGCACCAAAGCCATGTTTTCAGCATAGCTGAACTTTATATTCCTGCCAGTCTTGGTAGTGGTGCGTGGCTGCGGAGCCACAACACCATCGCTATCACTGGAAAATACAGCAACAGGCACCCCCTCCTCCTCCTCCTCACTAACCTCCTCTCTCTCACTACCCCCCTCCACCTCACTACCAGCCTCCACCTCACTACCAGCCTCCACCTCACTAACCTCCGCCACCACACTGACCTCTGAGTCGGACATGACAAACAACAAAAAACACTGAGAAATCAAAACACAAAACACACTCCTCCACTACTCCTACTACTACACACCACACAGCCAACACACACGCTCACTCACTCACTCGCAAACAATGACAAAAGACTGTAAAAAAAAAACAAGGACAAAAAAATTGACAAACTGTGAAAAAACAATACTACAAATATCACAAGACTACTTACACACACAGTACAGCACTCAACAATCACCAAACTCCTCTCCAAATCCACCAAAAAATCCACCAAACTCACCAACTCCAAATACACCTTCCTCTCTCCTCTCCACTAGCTAAACCCACGAGGTGCGGAGT
This sequence comes from Pseudophryne corroboree, assembly GCF_028390025.1. Taxonomy (NCBI): domain Eukaryota; kingdom Metazoa; phylum Chordata; class Amphibia; order Anura; family Myobatrachidae; genus Pseudophryne; species Pseudophryne corroboree. Next base: position 508,485 of record NW_026967578.1, on the reverse strand, counting down.
GTTTGGGGTGTTTTTATAGTAATATGCACAGACACTCCTCCTTCACGAATACAACCAATCACGGCCGCGTGACGTAAACGAAACTTAGGAGTAAAAACGCGGCAGTAATTTCCAAATCACTGCCGTAACAGACTTGTGACGCAGTCGTAAAAAAAACACACCAACGCGGCCGCGAAATAGCAAACGCGGCCGCAATCTACATCATAAAAGCACGAATGACATCGACATCGGAAGAAACAAAAAATACGAATACGACAGCTTAGTAAATTAGTCGTAATCAATTCAAAAAGTTGCAATTTTACACTGTCGATGTCATTCGTGATTGAACTTGGACATGAATTTGGAAATTACGAATGTTAGTAAATGTACCCCACTGAGGGAAGGAGATTTTTGCCCAAAATCTCATGATACATGGCCCCATTCATCCACTCCTTAATACGGATTAGTCATCCTGTCCCATTTGCAGAAAAGCAGCCCCAAAGCATTATGTTTCCACCCCCATGCTTTACAATGGGTATGGTGTTCTTGCGATGCCATTCATCATTCTTCTCCCTCCAAACAAGGTAAGTGTCGGTTTATACCAAAAAGTTCGATTTTGCTCTCATCTGACCACATTACTTTCTCCCAGTCCTCCTCTGGATCATCCAGATGGTCACTGGCAAACTTTAGACGGGCCTGGACATGTGCTGGCTTAAGCAGGGGGGACAATTCGGGCACTGCAGGATTTCCATCCATGACGACGTAGTTTGTTACTAATGGTAACCTTTGTGACTGTGGTCCCAGCTCTCTTGAGGTCATTGACCAGGTCCCCCCATGTAGTTCTTGGCTGATTCCTCACCACCCTCAAGATCATTGATACCCCACGAGGAGAGATCTTGCATGAGGCCCCAGGTCGAGGGAGATTGTCAGTGATCTTGTATTTCTTCCATTTTTTAATTATTGCGCCAGCAGTTGATCTCTTCTCACCAAGCTGCTTGCCTATTGTCGAGTAGCTCATCCCGGCCTTGTGCAGCTCTACAATTTTGTCCCTGGTGTCCTTAGACAGCTCTCTGGTCTTGGCCATGGTGGAGAGGTAGAAGTCTGACTGAGGGTGTGGACAGGTGTCTTTTATATAGATAACCAGTTCAAACAGGTGCCATTAATACAGGTAATGAGTGGAGGATAGAAGAGCTTCTTATACAAGTAACAGGTCTGTAAGAGCCAGAAATCTTGCTGCTTCGTAGGTGTCCAAATATTTATTTTCCACAAGAAAGTACAAGTAAATTGTTTAAAAATCGTACAATGTGATTTCCTGTTTTTTTCTTTTTTTTACAGATTCTGTCTCTCACAGTTGAAGTGTACCTATGATGGAAATTCCAGACCTCTCTCATCTTTTTAAGTGGGTAAACTTGCACAATCGGTGGCTGTCCAAATACTTTTTTGCCACACTGTAGATACATCCACATATTTCATTGGAAGTCTCTACACATAATTTCCGTACTATTATGTCTTCTATGTACCTGTGGGTCCACTGTGATAGCACAAAAAGAGGACGTCTATTGGATCAAGGAATTCCAGTTGTCCTAATTAACTTAGGATAAGTATTAAATATAATTTTCCGTATCATTTACCACACTTCCATTTATATAGGCACAGAAGCGCCATCCTATTCACATTCCCCTGTTTCTATAGTTCTAATTTGGACTTGTTGGGATAAGTCCTTTCTCCGGCTGGGTCCACAGGTTATCCACAGGATAACATTGGGATATGCCGGAGAGACAGCGGATTGGCACGAGTAGTCACGAGCTTTCTGGCCTCCCAGGATGCATCAGGCTTGTCCATATAATCCCGCCCACCGACTCAGTCAAATCAGTTTTTTGTTTGGTGCGGCAGGAGCCAGACCATGGTCACAGGGCTGCTGTTAGGGCAGCCTTAAGCTTTATTATTTTATTTTTATAGTCTTACTAAGTTTTGAGTGATCTTAACAGCGTCTTAAACACATGCTGGAAAGAGTCGCTCCAACAACTCTCCACCGAGTCGCAACAATGCTTACCTACGGGTACAGTGCTGTCTCGGCGGGCATCTGTGTCGGATGTTCTAGCAGGTCCAGCAGACGTTACCAGGCTGTGGCCGGAGCATGGGGAGAAGGTAAGGTGTCGTTTCCACTTACTAGAGGAATTCGGACACAGCTGCACTGTATTGGAGGAGGCTACAAACAGTGGTTGATGCACCACCACCATAGGTGCTCCAGCGCTAGGCTTTAGGGATCATAGGCGCCAGGACTAGGTTGAGGCCACGATCCCTAGGGTTGATGTAAGCAGGGGGGAGTCAGACGCTCTCCTGGTCGCCCCTTCCCCAGTTCATGACCAGTTTCCGGGCATCTCCCGTCCATGAACTGATGACCTCACTTCCAGCTCAGACGCTACCACGAGGAAACTCGGTCGCAGCTTAGGCCGCTGCGGTTGTGTACACTAGTGTTACTGCCGAGACTGGGTCATAGACAGGAGCGTCTGCATACACTAGTGGTTCACTGAGCGTCTGTGTCCTTTATCAGTTACCAGAGCGGCAGTGTACACCTGTAGCGTCTGGATCCACTCAGCGTCTGTTAAGCGTATTGATCGATCCTGGAAGTGGGGTGAGTCTCCCTGTATCCCACTCTACTGAGTAAGGGTTATACAGTACTAAAATTCTATCTACTGTTAGTATGAATAGGTAATTTTGGTACATAGTGCATATGAGGCCTGTACAGTACTGTTGTTTTCTGCATAATATGTCTGAAAAACTTTTTGAAATAACTGTTTACAAATGGATTATGGTAGTTGTACTCCTACATACTGGGAAAGTATTTGTGGTTGATTATATACTTATATGACAATGTCTAATATATAACATGTGACTGACTGCTAGTGTGATTGCTGACTTTTATATGTTTGTCGGTATTTTCTGAACCTCAATGCTGGTGCTTGGGTTGGGGTCAGATTGATATCACTTCTATATTTATATAAAGTGATTTCAGTCACAGACTGCGTAGTATATTGTATAAAACAGATTATTTACCATGTCTGTGAGCGGCAAAAGTGACGAGGATACTTTATCAGGGACTCCTACACATTTAACATGTTTATCTTGTAAAGTGGTGATGTTAACCCAGTATCTAACTTATGAGGGGTTATGTGCAAACTGTTTTGCGTATCAGCAAAGTAAAAGACAGGTTCTGGTTCAGCAACCAGTAGATCCACCGTGGGGTGTGTTCGCACAAACCTTGTCTAGTATAGCTGGTAGATTAGCACCTGCAGTTCCACCCCCGGGAATAGGTTACACTATTAACCCATACATGCAGATCCCTTCTTGTGGTTTATTTCCAGCAGCTGCAACAAGTCAGAAGGCTGTTAAAACCAGGGTAGATACATCTATGTTACAGACTACACAAGATGATACAACAGATGAGGATACAGTGTAATACTCCATATAATGAACAGTCGGAGGGCTTCAGCTCAGAGGATATAGCTGAGCTTATTTATGCCATGAAGGCTGTTCTGTCTCTGGAAGAATCAGCTAAGGCAATATCAAAATCTAAAGCTCCTGTGTTTAAACGTCCAAAAACAGTTAGGACTGAGTTTCCAGGGTCAGAGGAAATGGCGGAAATTATGGAAGAGCCTTGGGCTACACTCAATAAGAAGTATAGAATTCTGAAAAGATGGGATTCTTACTATCCTTTTCCGACTGCGGACTGTTCAAAAAGAGAAGTTCCTCCTAAAATTGATACACGTCGTGCGACTTGTGCGAAAACCTATTTTACCGTTGCCGTCTACCTCACTAAATGATGTCACAGATAGAAGAGTGGATGGTTTCTTGAAAAACATATTTTCTCTATCAGGGGCTGTTGTAAGGCCAGCTATGGCTTCAACCTGGATGGCAAAAGCGATGGTAGAATGGGCGGAGTAACTAGAAAGTAGCCTTTCGGCACCTACCAGGGAACAGGAGTCTCATCTAGGCCATATAAAACAAGCTGCACTATAATTGGAAGAAGTAGCAATTGATATGGGTACGATTGCTTCTAAAGCATCAGCCTTAACGGTAGCCGCTCGCAGAACAATTTGGCTACGTACTTGGAAAGCAGATGCAGAATCCAAGAAGGTTCTGGAAGCTTTGCCTTTTGTTGGTAATATTCTATTTGGAAAGGAATTGACAGATATTCTGGAATCGGAAGCCGAATCCAAGAAGGTCAGGTTTCCGGACAGTTATAACCCTAAGCCTGGGGGTTCGAAATTTCGGCCATTTCGATGGCAAGGTAAAGCAAAGGGAAATGATGAATCTAAGCAACCCCAGTACAATAAATCTGCTAGGGGTAAGAAGCAATGGCCACCAGATGGACAGCTTCCAAGCCAGAACAGAAGCCATCAGCCTGAGGGTGCGGGCCTCCACCTGGGGGACTCCAGGGTTGGGGGCTGACTCCTTCACTTTGCACACATATAGGAGCAGTCGACAACAGATGCTTGGGTGCAGAAGGTGTTATCTCTGGGTTATGGTTTTCCTTTCAAGAAGCAGCCTCAAGGTTTTTTTTTGCACCAGCCCATCTCATATAAAATTGAAGGCCAGTGCCCTGCAAGAAGCAGTTCAGAAATTGCTTCAGTCTGGGGTAATTATCCCAGTACACCCCCCCTTCCCCCCCTAGCACAATGGGGACTGGGTTTTACTCACACCTCTTTTTGATTCAGAAACCAAATGGATCATTCTGACCACTTCTTATTCTCAAAATGTTAAGCAAATACATTTGGGTCCCAAGGTAATGCTCCATAATTTTAGCCATGGACCCAGGGGATTACATGGTATCTCTGGACATACAGGATGCTTATCTACATGTGCTCATAACACAGTCCCATCCGTGTTACCTCAGGTTTGCCATCCTCCAGCAACATTTTCAGTTCCAGGCTTTGCCATTTTGGCTAGCAACAGCCCCCAGAGTATTTACCAAGATTATGGTGGTCATGGCAGCTTATCTCCGCAAGCAGGGGATAAGAATTTTTCCATACCTCGACGATCTTCTAATCCTGGCACAATCCCAGGAATTGCTTTTGAGCCATCTCCAACACACAATAACTTGTCTACAGAGACACGGATGGCTCTTAAATTGGGCAAAGTCGTCTCTGATTCCATCACAATGGATGGTTCACTTGGGGGCTATATTGGATTCAAGTCTACAAAGAATAATCTTACCTTGGAAAAAGATATCGAAGGTGCAAGTAATGACTCAGGAGTTGCTGCAGTCAGACTATATCAGTCCATGCAGCAATGCGAGTGATGGGTCTGATGGTGTCAACATTCGACATGGTGGAATATGCACAATTCCACTCAAGACCTCTGCAGCAGCTGATTCTGACCAGATGGAATGGAAGACATCAGACAAAAAGTCAGATGATAAAGCTTCCAGTAAACGTAAAAATGTCACTAGCCTGGTGGCTACACACAAACCATCTAGACAAGGGGAGACCCTTTTGGATAACAGATTGGTAAATCCTCACAGCGGAAGCCAGTCTTCAGGGCTGGGGAGCAGTGTCCGAAAGGCTTTGGTTCCAGGGAAAATGGACCACAGAGGAAAGTTGCCTGCCAATAAATTTGTTGGAAATAAGGGACATATATATGGCTCTGGTTCAGGCAAAGGACATTCTGAGAGGAAGACTAGTCCAGATCCGCTCAGACAATGCAACAGCAGTAGCGTACCTCAACCATCAGGGAGGAACTCACAACAAAAAATTGATGGAGGAAGTAAGTCGCATACTAAGGTGGGCAGAACTCCATCTTCCGGCATTGTCCACAGTGTTTGTTCCAGGAGTACTGAACTGTAAAGCGGACTTTCTCAGTTGACACACCATTCAGGAAACCGAATGGGCATTACACCCGGAGGTATTTCAGACTCTAGTGAACAAATGGGGTCTGCCAGAGATAGATCTCATGGCATCCCGTCTGAACAACAAAGCTCCGGCATACGGGTCAAGAACAAAGGATCCCGAGGCAATGTCTGTGGAAGCTCCAATTCTGCTCCCTCAGCATCCAGATCTACTGATGCAGGGTCCTTGTTATCACAGCCATCTGGATCGACTGTCTTTGACAGCGTGGCTGTTGAAACCTCTATCCTAAAGTCAAGAGGATTTTCACAACAGGTAATTCAAACCATGCTTAGAGCAAGAAAGCCTTCTTCAGCTCATATTTATCATCAAATATGGCAAGCCTATATTCATTGGTGTAGCGAAAGAGGTATGGAGCCAAGATCCTTTACAGTATCCAGGATTTGGGATTTCCTTCAAGCAGGAATGGATAAGGGTTTAAAGGTGGCTTCCTCCACAGTTCAAGTATCAGCATTAACTGTATGGTTTCAGAGAAAAATTGCTAACCTACAGGATGTGCGTACTTTTTTTCAGGGAATATTGCACATTCAACCATCTTTTGTTCCTCCTGCGGTACCCTGGGATTTAAATCTGCTTCTCAAGGTCCTTCAGGGGGCTCTGTTTGAACCACTTAAGAAAGCGGATCTTAAATGTTTGACAGCTAAAGTTCTCTTTCTACTGACCATGGCGTCAGCTAGAAGAGTGTCAGATTTAGGAGGGCTGTCATGTAAGTCTTCTTTTCTGATCTTTTATCCAGATAAAGCAGTTCTCAGAACTAGATCTGGTTATCTTCCGATGGTGGTCTCAAAGTTTCACCTTAACGAAGAGATTGTAGTCCCGGCCTTTCAGGTATCGGGACTTTCTGCGGGAGAAGCGTCGCTGGACGTAGCCCATGCATTAAGAATCTATGTGGATCGTACCAGTCCCAGCAGAAAGACAGATTTTCTCTTCATTCTCTACGAATTTGACAAAAGATGATGGCCTGCTAGTAAACAGATGCTGGCAAGATGGCTTTGAATGATAATTTCAGAAGCATATTCTCGTGCTGATCTCACTGTTCCAGCTAATGTCTTTGCTCACTCTACACGTAAGTTAGGTCCTTCATGGGCAGCACAACATGGGGCTTCAGGAGGACAGATTTGTAAGGCAGCCACTTAGTCTTCCATTAACACATTCATTAGACATTACGACTTGGATACTTTTGCCTCTCATGATGCTGAATTCGGGTGAAAGGTTCTCCAGTCTAATCAGGAGCGTCCCCACCACTAAAAATGTCTTTGGGAATCCCAATGTTATCGTGCGGATAACCTGTGGACCCAACTGGAGAAATATACGTTATGGTAAGAACTTACCATTGATAACGGAATTTCTCCTATGTCCACAGGGATCCCACCCTGACGCACCTGATTTGAAGATCTTTACAAGCAGTAACCTCTTACCTATTGTATGGAAGGGTGTGCATGTGTGTTCTTCTCACCTGAATAGGGTTCTACATAATGCTCCCGCCTAAATGATGTGAAAAAACTGATTTGACTGAGTCGGTGGGCGGGATTATATGGATGACCCCGATGCATCCTGGGAGGCCAAAAAGCTCATGACTATTTAGTGCCAATCCTCTGTCGCTTCGGCATATCCCAATGTTATCCTGTGGACATAGGAGAAATTCTGTTATCAACGGTAAGTTTTTACCATAACGTATATTTTTGTTAAATTAAGAGGCAGCCACTGTATCAAACGAAACACCAGGAAGACTCCACCTACATTTTACAACAAGAAAAAGAGAATTGTTTGGGCCAAGAAACACAAGGAACGCACATTAGACTAGTGATAAAATGTACTTTGGTCTAATGAGTCCAAATGTGAGATTTTTGGTTCCAACCGCCGGGACTTTGTGAGACGCAGAGAAGGTGAGCGGATGGTTTCTGCTAGAGATAAGTGAGTTCGGTTTTTCTTGGTTCTCAAATCGCCATCTTATTGGCTCACAAACATCACGTGTTTGGGATAGCCAATAAGAAAAATCCAAATAAAACCGGCGTTAATCCTGGCGTTACTATCTTAATATTAGTCTGACATTCTTCCTAAATAGCAGTGATGTCAGGATAACTGCTTCAAATCCCGAGTTCAACCTGTGTTTATAGTATTGGTCATTTTCCGCCTGATATTGATATTAGTAATATTCTCAGAATACGCTTTGAGAAAAGTCTCTCTGCTGTTCAAAAATCTAAGCAGGATCGATAGTCTAATGGTCAAGTGTCCTTCCCACAGTGATGTACCCTGCAGACAGTGATGTACCCTGCAGACAGCGATGTACCCTGCGGACAGTGATGTACCCTGCGGACAGTGATGGACCCTGCAGACAGTGATGTACCCTGCAGACAGCGATGTACCCTGCAGACAGTGATGTACCCTGCAGACAGTGATGTACCCCGCAGACAGTGATGTACCCTGCGGACAGTGATGTACCCTGCAGACAGTGATGTACCCTGCAGACAGTGATGTACCCTGCAGACAGAGATGTACCCTGCAGACAGTGATGTACCCTGCAGACAGTGATGTACCCTGCAGACAGAGATGTACCCTGCAGACAGTGATGTACCCTGCAGACAGTGATGTACCCTGCAGACAGTGATGGACCCTGCAGACAGTGATGTACCCTGCGGACGGTGATGTACCCCGCAGACAGTGATGTAGCCAGCAGACAGCGATGGACCCTGCAGACAGTAATGTACCCTGCAGACAGTGATGTACCCTGCAGACAGTGATGTAGCCAGCAGACAGCGATGGACCCTGCAGACAGCGATGGACCCTGCAGACAGCGATGGACCCTGCAGACAGCGATGGACCCTGCAGACAGCGATGGACCCTGCAGACAGTGATGTACCCAGCAGACAGCGATGGACCCTGCAGACAGCGATGGACCCTGCAGACAGCGATGTACCCTGCGGACAGCGATGTACCCTGCACACAGTGATGTACCCTGCACACAGTGATGGACCCTGCAGACAGTGATGTACCCTGCAGACAGCGATGTACCCTGCGGACAGCGATGTACCCTGCACACAGTGATGTACCCTGCACACAGTGATGGACCCTGCAGACAGTGATGTACCCTGCAGACAGTGATGGACCCTGCAGACAGCGATGGACCCTGCAGACAGCGATGGACCCTGCAGACAGTAATGTACCCTGCGGACGGTGATGTACCCTGCAGACAGCGATGGACCCTGCAGACAGTGATGTACCCTGCAGACAGCGATGTACCCTGCACACAGTGATGGACCCTGCAGACAGCGATGGACCCTGCAGACAGCGATGGACCCTGCACACAGTGATGGACCCTGCAGACAGTGATGGACCCTGCAGACAGTGATGTACCCTGCAGACAGTGATGTACCCTGCAGACGGTGATGTACCCTGCGGACGGTGATGTACCCTGTGGACGGTGATGTACCCCGCGGACGGTGATGTACCCCGCAGACAGAGATGTACCCCGCAGACAGAGATGTACCCCGCAGACAGTAATGTACCCCGCAGACAGTGATGTACCCCGCAGACGGTGATGTACCCCGCAGACGGTGATGTACCCCGCAGACGGTGATGTACCCTGCGGACGGTGATGGACCCTGCGGACGGTGATGTACCCCGCGGACGGTGATGTACCCCGCAGACAGAGATGTACCCCGCAGACAGCGATGTACCCCGCAGACAGCGATGGACCCTGCAGACAGCGATGGACCCTGCAGACAGCGATGGACCCTGCAGACAGCGATGGACCCTGCAGACAGCGATGGACCCTGCAGACAGCGATGGACCCTGCAGACAGCGATGGACCCTGCAGACAGCGATGGACCCTGCAGACAGCGATGGACCCTGCAGTCAGCGATGGACCCTGCAGACAGCGATGGACCCTGCAGACAGCGATGGACCCTGCAGACAGCGATGGACCCTGCAGACAGCGATGTACCCAGCAGACAGCGATGGACCCTGCAGACAGCGATGTACCCTGCAGACAGCTATGTACCCTGCAGACAGTTATGTACCCTGCAGACAGTGATGGACCCTGCAGACAGTGATGGACCCTGCAGACAGTGATGGACCCTGCAGACAGCGATGGACCCTGCAGACAGCGATGGACCTGCAAAAGTATTCTGTGGTTGCTGGGAAGCTAGCTATAGTGAACTCGGCTGGTTGGTGAGTTCTTGTGATCAATATTCATGCATAATTAAATATTAAATAACAAATGATGATACGTTTAAGTACCGCAGTTACTTTCTATTCTCTATCTAGCATGGCACTGTACGTATTTATATTATAAACAAATAATTGAGAGAAAGAGAAACTAAAAAGTACCTCTATCCAAACTGATGCAAGTGTGTTATCTGAAAGTAAAAGTACATTGATAAGAAGTTGTGTAAACTTTGTGAATGCTTGAAGGACGTATTCAAGTAATATAGGAGTATACAGGAGTATACTATCCCCCGAAAGGTGGGGGCGGATAAAGGGGTCACTTGCTAAATATATAACTTATGGTCTTGTCATTCTAAATTATACAGAAGACACTCTAAGAAGTCTCATTGAGATTCTTTGTGGCCACAGAGAACAGTCCAGGCTATAAATTTTAACCCTCGGCAACAGACATTGGGGGTCATTCCGAGTTGTTCGCTCGTTGCCGATTTTCGCTATGCTGCGATTTGTTGCTAATTGCGAAAGCACAAGGCACGCAGGGCGCATGTGCTTAGTTATTTAACTAAAAACGTAGCAGATTTGCTGTGGATTCTGCTGCGCTTTTCAGTCACTCTGCTGATCGGTACACGATTGACAGGTTGGTAACTGAGCGTTTTCCGGGAGTGTGTTAAAAAACGCAGGCGTGTCAGGGAAAAACGCAGGAGTGTCTGGAGAAAAGGGGCAGTGGCTGGCCGAACGCAGGGCGTGTTTGTGACGTCAAACCAGGAACTAAACGGACTGATCTGATCGCAATCTGTGAGTAGGTCTGGAGCTATTCTGCTAATCTTTCATTCGCTATTCTGCTAAGCTAAGATACACTCCTAGAGGACGGCGGCCTAGCGTGTGCAATGCTGCTAAAAGCAGCTGGCGAGTGAACAACTCGGAATGACCCCCATTGTTGTGTAAAGAGAATATATTGTTTTGTTATTGTTGAAAATGGGCAGTGACTCATCTAAGATTATTATGGGAACCGCGGTTAGTTGTATGATTGATTTTTATGGACAAGTGTGTGTGAAATATGTGCCGAAGTTGAATGACATCACCAGGGATGAGGAAATAAAGTTTCCTGAGACGGGTAGTTTTGAACCCATGATACTGAAGTGCCTTGAGAGACAGATAAAGAAAATAAATAAAACAAAATGATAGAATAAAGCATTTACAGATTTTAGACTTGTGGAAAAGAAATGTATAACTGGAAAATAAAGACTCAATGATTATAGTAACACTGTAATGGAAATAATAAAACACGTGTTAATGTTTCTAATACTCCAAAAAATATTGCTAGGTCAATAAGATCCCTGCGAGAACGTCCCAGGTTTGATTATAGGAGCTTAAATTACACGGGAAAGCAAATACTGTAAATAATTGTGGTAATAATGTAATAGAAAATCCGCCACCATATAATTCCAATTGTGCAAATTCAATGTTAGATTCACCTAATGACATCTCCCATGTTGAGGAGAATGTGCTATTCTGCCAGCACATAATCATCCATAACATGGGCCCTCATTCCGAGTTGATCGGTCGCAAGGCGAATTTAGCAGAGTTACACACGCTAAGCCTACGCCTACTGGGAGTGAATCTTAGCTTCTTAAAATTGCGACCGATGTATTCGCAATATTGCGATAACAAACTTCTTTGCAGTTTCAGAGTAGCTTCACACTTACTCGGCATCTGCGATCAGTTCAGTGCTTGTCGTTCCTGGTTTGACAACATAAACATACCCAGCGTTCGCCCAGACACTCCCCCGTTTCTCCGGCCACTCCTGCGTTTTTTCCGGAAACGGTAGCGTTTTCAACCACACGCCCATAAAACGCTGTGTTTCCGCCCAGTAACACCCATTTCCTGTCAATCACACTACGATCGCCGGAGCGAAGAAAAAGCCGTGAGTAAAAATCCTTTCTTCATAGCAAAATTACTTGGCGCAGTCGCAGTGCGAACATTGCGCATGCGTACTAAGCGGATTTTCACTGCGATGCGATGAAAAATAACGAGCGAACGACTCGGAATGAGGGCCATGGTCCCACATGCTATAGAGCGGGCAACCCCACCGACACATATTAGAGATAATAATGCCATATACATACATTCATTTATCAGTAGTATACTGTAGTACTATGCTTATATTATGCTTCTAGACATTCCTCAGATTTTACTCATTACTACTGTACTGTGTTATTATCTGAGATACTAGAAGTTTCTGTAACACCGTTACGCAGCAATGGAGAGGTGTCTCTAAGACTAGTATTTTCTCTCTCTCACGCTGTAAGTCACGGATGACCTAGTGAAGCTCCTGAGGTGCTGTATGTAGAGGATACAAAGGTCATATTACTTACACACATCTTCCCTTCAGACAGTGACTGGGAGTTATTTGACTCTTGGAACATATACTTAAATAAACTTATTTCAGAAACATATTTGTCACAACTTTATATACAAGTTATATGTTTTATTTTGTTTGCGCAGCATTTTACAGTACAGTATTAATTTACTTACTCTTTTTAAGATTATTTTTACTTTTTTTTAAAGATTATTTTTCCTACAAGCATTTGTATGGGTATGTATGTGTATTTATGTAGATGTATATATGTGAATGGAGTTTTCTTTGATTTTTAAACGTGATCAAAAGCCGTTTCCTGTTGTTATGAATTTCAAGCATGATATTATTATTACGATTTATTTCCACAGTGTGTAAGACAAAAGTAACAGGATGGAAATGTACCAAGAGAGATTGTCAAAACTGTAATGTTCCTTGGTCTGATAAATGCAGAACTAATAAGTCTGGGGAACCGTCCACAGCACGTAGTACTAGAAGCTGTGATAAGGAAAGGTTAAGGGTTACTCCCTATAAGCAAGGTTCCTGGAAATGTCAATGTTCTCAGACCAAGTAACGCATGACAATACGTTGTCTAGATTGTAATAGCAAAAAGAAAGAAAGCGACAGGCAAAGTAATCCTACAGAACCACAGCTACAGCCCGTTTATATTGTAAATCCCACAGGAAAGTCACAAAAGTTGGTTCCGTATGGACAAAGTACTAGTATGAAAATCCAGAATATTGCAAAATCAGAATAACAGATAATTGATATATCAAAGTTTATTGTGATAGTAATATTATCAATTATAATCTGTTATTCTATGTACTTTGTAAATATACAGGTCGGGGATGCCAGGATATCGGATACTAAGTGATGGAGCCAGTGACTATATTTTCATGCACACATTGCACTGCATATGTTGTAATTCCACATACTAGTCACATATATGATATTGGAAATATCCTTGTGGAAGGGAAAATGGATGTGTCTTTGTGATACACCAGCTGCTGTGTAAATAGATTGTAGCGTAGTTTCTATTTTCCTATCCCCAGGGTCCTTGAGCTGAAAAGACCATGGGGCTGGTAACAGCGCCTTCTTAGAGAGGCGGGAGATAGATACATCAACAGCTGGGGGTTCTTCCCAATAATTTCTACCCTCTGGTGGGAATGGGAAAGAACGTAAAATCTTTCTAGTAACCTGATATCTTTTATCAGGATTTTTCCAGGCTTGTTTAAAAACCTCATCTAATTCTGGAGAATCTGGGAAGGTGATGCGTTGAAGCAGCCTCTTCTAAAGGGGCTTTTTATTACATCCCAGATAGCAAGAATTAGGGGTTCAATACCCTCTGCAGGAGTGGAATCTTCTATATCAGGTTCCAATTCCTCCCCCAGAATATCTTCATCATCTGCTAGAAGAGCAGGCAGCCCACGCTTAAGTGGCCCTGAACTATGGAGGGAAGGATATCTGTCATCAGCCTTTGCTGCAAGGTCTGCAACAGCCTGTTGCAGTTGTAGTGTTGTTTGCTTATTAGCCTCAAGCTGGGATGACATGTCAGCCATCATAGTCTTAATGGCACGAGCCAAGAAGGCTCCTGACCCTCCCCCCTAGTCTCCACACTGACCTGAGAAGACTGACTGTAATGATCACACAATAGGGACCCAGTGGTAGAAGGGGAGAATCTGGTATAACAAACTTTGCATACAGCGTGTTTAACCATACTGACAGAGAACAACACTCACACACAAAACTCACAGACAAGTATAACCAGCATGCCTCACTGCGTGTGTGATGGAGACTCAGATTGAGAGGAGAACAGCACCCCCCCCCCCCGCTTGTAGTAACAACTGCAAGCTGAAATATATCTATATACCAGTAATCCGGATTGTGTGTATTTTTAAAGACACTATATTGTGTGCAATAGCGGCTCTCCCCCTGCTAGTACACCCCTGTACCAGTTTCCAGTGTCTCCCGAATCTCTGGAGGAGCTGCGTGTCCTTGAAGCTGCTTCTTATGCAGAGGAATGCGCCAAAATGCCTCTGGTACCGCTCTGAACATTTGCCCCCTATAATGGTGCTGAAGCCGCTGACCATGTTTATACTGGCCAAGTCTCCCACGGTGTGCAAACCTCACAAATTAGCTAGTTTGTACAATCGCTGCCAGTTCTGCACAGGGGGCTGAAGCGGGTAACCCCGTGGAGGGTCCTGTCCACCGCCGTGTTACTCACCACTTTTCTTACCTTCAGTCAGTGTTAGGTGTGTGTGGTGTGCTGCGGTTGTGTCCGCCATGAGCTGGATGCACACTAGGGGCTCTCCTGAGCACCTAGAAAAAGAAAGTTTATTTTAGGTTTTTTATTTTCAGTGAGATCTGCTGGCAACAGACTCACTGCTACGAGGGACTAAGGGGAGAAGAAGCGAACCTACTTGCGTGCAGCTAGCTTGGGCTTCTTAGGCTACTGGACACCATTAGCTCCAGAGGGATCGAACACAGGGCCCGACCTCGATCGTCCGGTCCCGGAGCCGCGCCGCCGTCCCCCTTACAGAGCCAGAAGCAAGAAGACGGTCCTGGAAATCGGCGGCAGAAGACTTCGGTCTTCACCAAGGTAGCGCACAGCATTGCAGCTGTGCGCCATTGCTTCCCATGCACACCTCACACTCCGGTCACTGATGGGTGCAGGGCGCTGGGGGGGGCGCCCTGGGCTGCAATATTGAGACCTTGGCTGGCAAAACTACACATAATATAGTCATAGAGACTATATATGTGTAAAATACCCTGCCAGATATACCTACAAAAAAGCGGGAGAAGTCAGCTGAAAAAGGGGCGGGCTATCTTCCCTCAGCACACTGGCGCCATTTTCCCTCACAGCAGAGCCGGCCCTAACCAATATGATGCCCTAGGCAAGATTTTAGATGGTGCCCCCTAGCACCACCGCTGGTTCCGCCTCTGACCTTGCACTTCTTTCCCAGCACCACCACCCCTCATCCATAACAGTCCTTATTTTGGTGTTTGTACCCCCTATATTTTAAATAGGAACAGTTCACACATTTGGAGCACAGCCCAAAAAGGGGTGTGTTTTTGCTGGCAAGGGGCATGGCCACACAATAGTAACCCCAATTCCAATTACGCCACACAGTACTGCAACTTTATTCACATTTGATCATGCGATAATGTCCATAATTCATATTACATCCCACAGTAGTATCACTTTACCTTATAAACGTTACATTAGAGCCCCTTATTCACATTACATCACACTGAATTGCTCCTTATTCACATTCACATTACACCACACCCTATTGCTCCTTATTCACATTAAAGGACACAGTAGTGCCCTTTCTATACGCAATGCCACATAGTAGGGCACCATATACACATAATGCCACACAGTAATGCCCCTTACACATATGAGACACATTATTAATGTCCTTATAAACATAATGTGCCTTACACATTATGACAACCTTTATTAATGCCCTTTTACACATAATGTCCCTTACACATATGCTGCACATTAATAATGCCCTTATACACATAATGACACACATAGTGCCCCCTGCACATTTGCTGCACATTATTAGTCCTCTATACACATAATGACACACATACAGTATTACCCTGTTACACATATGCCGCACATTATTAATTCCCTTATACACATAATGACACAGTATCCCTTACACATATGTTGCACATTATTAATGCATTTTTACATGACACACATAATGCTCCTTACACATATTCTGAACACTACTGCACAACCAACCCACTCACATGCACACAGCACTCACACTGCCACTAACACTGTGACCTCTGCTTCTGCTTGGATACAGATGTGTCCTCATAAATCTTGCCTCAATGCTGACGTCTGGCACATTATTTTAATGAAAATGCATCTTATTTGCATTGCTATGTGGCTAGGATGCACAAGCAGCTTCTGCTGAATAAAATGATATGTGGCATGCCTATATACTGTATGCCACGGTGGCTGTATCTGCATATGAAATGCTACACACAGAATATAGGCATGCCGTATATCATTTTAATCAAGAGAAGCCGCTGATGCCCCTAGGCATATCAAATGCCCTAGGCAATTGCCTAGTTTGCCTATACCTATGGCCGGCTCTGCCTCACAGCTCCGCTGGAAGGATCGCTCCCAGGCTCTCCCCTGCAGTTATCTCTCTCTGTCTCCCCAAAGGGCTGTGTGGGGTCCTGTCCTCAGTCAGAGCATTTCCTGTGTGTGTACGGTGTGTCGGTACGGCTGTGTCGACATGTTTGATGAGGAGGCTTATGTGGAGGCGGAGCAGATGCCGATAAATGTGATGTCACCCCCTGCGGGGCCGACACCTGAGTGGATGGACTTGTGGAAGGAATTACGTGAAAGTGTCAACTCCTTACATAAAAGGTTTGACGACATAGTAGATGTGGGACAGCCGGCTTCTCAGCTCGTGCCTGCCCAGCTGTCTCAAAAGCCATCAGGGGCTCTAAAACGCCCGCTACCTCAGATGGCAGACACAGATGTCGACACGGATACTGAATCCAGTGTCGACGACAATGAGACTAATGTAACTTTCAATAGGGCCACACGTTACATGATTGAGGCAATGAAAAATGTGTTGCACATTGCTGATATTACCCCAGGTACCACAAAAAAGGGTATTATGTTTGGGGAGAAAAAACTGACAGTGGTTTTTCCCCCTTCTGAGGAATTAAATGAAGTGTGTGAAGAAGCGTGGGCTTCCCCCGATAAGAAACTAGTAATTTCTAAAATGTTACTAATGGCGTACCCTTTCCCGCCAGAGGATAGGTCACGTTGGGAAACATCCCCTAGGGTGGATAAAGCGCTCACACGCCTGTCAAAGAAGGTGGCACTACCGTCTCCGGATACGGCCGCCTTAAAGGAGCCTGCGGATAGAAAGCAGGAGGCTCTCCTGAAGTCTGTGTATGCACACTCAGGCATTATACTTAGACCAGCTATTGCTTTGGCATGGATGTGCAGTGCTGCAGCTGCGTGGTCAGATTCCCTGTCGGAAAATATAGATACCCTTGACAGGGACACTGTATTGCTAACCATAGAGCATATAAAAGACGCAGTCTTATACATGAGAGATGCACAGAGGGATATTTGCCGGCTGGCATCTAAAATAAACGCAATTTCCATTTCTGCCAGGAGAGGATTGTGGACTCGGCAGTGGACAGGTGATGCAGATTCTAAAAGGCACATGGAAGTTTTTCCTTGTAAGGGTGAGGAGCTGTTTGGTGATGGTCTCTTGGACCTCGTTTCCACAGCGACAGCTGGGAAGTCAGCATTTTTACCCCATGTTCCCTCACAGCCAAAGAAAGCACCGTATTATCCGGTACAGTCCTTTCGGCCCCAGAAAGGCAAGCGGGTTAAAGGCGCGTCCTTTCTGCCCAGAGGCAGAGGGAAAAAGCTGCAGCATACAGCCAGTTCCCAGGAACAAAAGTCCTCCCCCGCTTTCTCTAAGTCCACAGCATGACGCTGGGGCTCCACAGGCGGAGCCAGGTGCGGTGGGGGCCCGTCTCAAGAACTTCAGCGACCAGTGGGCTCGCTCACTGGTGGATCCCTGGATTCTTCAAGTGGTATCTCAGGGGTACAAGCTGGAATTCGAGATGTCTCCCCCTCGCCGTTTCCTCAAATCTGCCTTGCCAACAACTCCCTCAGGCAGGGAGGCAGTGCTAGAGGCAATTCACAAGCTGTATTTCCAGCAGGTGATAGTCAAGGTGCCCCTCCTTCAACAAGGACGGGGTTACTATTCCACAATGTTTGTGGTACCGAAACTGGACGGTTCGGTGAGACCCATTTTAAATTTGAAATCCTTGAACACATATATAAAAAAATTGAATCGCTCAGGGCGGTTATTTCCAGCCTGGACGAGGGGGATTACATGGTATCACTGGACATCAAGGATGCTTACCTGCATGTCCCCATTTACCATCCTCACCAGGAGTACCTCATATTTGTGGTACAGGATTGTCATTACCAATTCCAGACGTTGCCGTTTGGTCTATCCACGGCACCGAGGGTATTTACCAAGGTAATGGCCGAAATGATGATACTCCTTCGAAAAAAGAGAGTTTTAATTATCCCATACTTGGATGATCTCCTGATAAAGGCGAGGTCCAGGGAGCAGTTGTTGGTCGGGGTAGCACTATCTCGGGAGGTGCTACAACAGCACGGTTGGATTCTAAATATTCCAAAGTCACAGCTGGTCCCTACGACACGTCTACTGTTCCTGGGAATGGTTCTGGACACAACAGAAAAAAGGGTTTCTCCCGGAGGAGAAAGTCAAGGAGCTGTCATCTCTAGTCAGAGGCCTCCTGAAACCAAAACAGGTGTAAGGACTTTTCAGTGGGACCTGTTGGACAAGTGGTCCGGATCGCATCTTCAGATGCATCGGCTGATAACCCTGTCTCCAAGGACCAGGGTGTCTCTGCTGTGGTGGCTGCAGAGTGCTCATCATCAAGAGGGCCGCAGATTCGGCATACAGGACTGGGTCCTGGTGACCACGGATGCCAGCCTTCGAAGCTGGGGGGCAGTCACACAGGGAAGAAACTTCCAAGGGCTATGGTCAAGTCAGGATGCTTCCCTATACATAAATATTCTGGAACTGAGGGCCATTTACAATGCCCTAAGTCAGGCAAGACCCCTGCTTCAAAACCAGCCGGTACTGATCCAGTCAGTCAACATCACGGCAGTCGCCCATGTAAACCGACAGGGCGGCACAAGAAGCAGGATGGCGATGGCAGAAGCCACAAGGATTCTCCGATGGGCGGAGAATCACGTGTTAGCACTGTCAGCAGTGTTCATTCCGGGAGTGGACAACTGGGAAGCAGACTTCCTCAGCAGGCACGACCTCCACCCGGGAGAGTGGGGACTTCATGCAGAAGTCTTCCAGCTGATTGTAAACCGTTGCGAATGGCCACAGGTGGACATGATAGCGTCACGCCTAAACAAAAAGTTAGAAAGATATTGCGCCAGGTCGTGAGACCCTCAGGCAATAGCTGTGGACGCTCTAGTGACACTGTGGGTGTACCAGTCGGTTTATGTGTTCCCTCCTCTTCCTCTCATACCCAAGGTACTGAGGATAATAAGAAAAATAGGAGTAAGAACTATACTCATTGTCCCGGATTGGCCAAGAAGAGCTTGGTACCCGGAACTTCAAGAAATGATCTCAGAGGACCCATGGCCTCTGCCGCTCAGACAGGAGCTGCTGCAGCAGGGGCCCTGTCTGTTCCAAGACTTACCGCGGCTGCGTTTGACGGCATGGCGGTTGAACGCCGGATCCTGAAGGAAAAGGGCATTCCGGAGGAAGTCATCCCTACGCTGATTAAAGCTAGGAAAGTGACCGCAAACCATTATCACCGCATATGGCGAAAATATGTTGCGTGGTGTGAGGCCAGGAAGGCCCCAACGGAGGAATTTCAGCTGGGCCGTTTTCTGCACTTCCTACAGTCAGGGGTGACTATGGGCCTTAAATTGGGTTCCATTAAGGTCCAGATTTCGGCTCTGTCGATTTTCTTCCAAAAAGAACTGGCTTCACTGCCTGAAGTTCAGACATTTGTTAAGGGAGTGCTGCATATTCAGCCCCCTTTTGTGCCTCCAGTGGCACCTTGGGATCTCAACGTGGTGTTGGATTTCCTAAAGTCACATTGGTTTGAGCCACTTAAAACCGTGGATTTGAAATATCTCACGTAGAAAGTGGTCATGCTGTTGGCCTTGGCTTCGGCCAGGCGTGTGCCAGAATTAGCGGCTTTGTCATGTAAAAGCCCTTATCTGATTTTCCATATGGATAGGGCAGAATTGAGGACTTATCCCCAGTTTCTCCCTAAGGTGGTATCAGCTTTTCATTTGAACCAACCTATTGTAGTGCCTGCGGCTACTAAGGACTTGGAGGATTCCAAGTTGTTGGACGTAGTCAGGCCCCTGAAAATTTATATTTCCAGGACAGCTAGTGTCAGGAAAACTGACTCGCTATTTATCCTGTATGCACCCAACAAGCTGGGTGCTCCTGCTTCAAAGCAGACTACTGCTCGCTGGATCTGTAGCACGATTCAGCTTGCACATTCTGCGGCTGGACTGCCGCATCCAAAATCAGTGAAGGCCCATTCCACGAGGAAGGTGGGCTCTTCTTGGGCGGCTGCCCGAGGGGTCTCGGCTTTACAACTTTGCCGAGCAGCTACTTGGTTGGGGTCAAACAAAAATTCTACAAGTTTGATACCCTGGCTGAGGAGGACCTAGAGTTCGCTCATTCGGTGCTGCAGAGTCATCCGCACTCTCCCGCCCGTTTGGGAGCTTTGGAATAATCCCCATGGTCCTTACGGAGTCCCAGCATCCACTTAGGACGTCAGAGAAAATAAGAATTTACTTACCGATAATTCTATTTCTCGTAGTCCGTAGTGGATGCTGGGACTCCATAAGGACCATGTGGATTAGCGGCTCCGCAGGAGACAGGGCACAAAAAGTAAAAGCTTTAGGACTAGCTGGTGTGCACTGGCTCCTCCCCCTATGACCCTCCTCCAAGCCTCAGTTAGGATACTGTGCCCGGACGAGCGTACACAATAAGGAAGGATTTTGAATCCCGGGGAAGACTCATACCAGCCACACCAATCACACTGTACAACCTGTGATCTGAACCCAGTTAACAGCATGATAACAGAGGAGCCTCTGCAAAGATGGCTCTCAACAATAAAAACCCGATTTTTGTAACAATAACTATGTACAAGTATTGCAGACAATCCGCACTTGGGATAGGCGCCCAGCATCCACTACGGACTACGAGAAATAGAATTATCGGTAAGTAAATTCTTATTTTCTCTGACGTCCTAAGTGGATGCTGGGACTCCGTAAGGACCATGGGGATTATACCAAAGCTCCCAAACGGGTGGGAGAGGGCGGATGACTCTGCAGCACCGAATGAGAGAACTCCAGGTCCTCCTCAGCCAGGGTATCAAATTTGTAGAATTTTGCAAACGTGTTTGCCCCTGACCAAGTAGCTGCTCTGCAAAGTTGTAAAGCCGAGACCCCTCGGGCAGCCGCCCAAGATGAGCCCACCTTCCTTGTGGAGTGGGCATTTACAGATTTTGGCTGTGGCAGGCCTGCCACAGAATGTGCAAGCTGAATTGTACTACAAATCCAATGAGCAATCGTCTGCTTAGAAGCAGGAGCACCCAGCTTGTTGGGTGCATACAGTATAAACAGCGAGTCAGACTTTCTGACTCCAGCCGTCCTTGAAATATATATTTTCAGGACTCTGACAACGTCTAGCAACTTGGAGTCCTCCAAGTCCCTAGTAGCCACAGGCACCACAATAGGTTGGTTCAGGTGAAACGCTGACACCACCTTAGTGAGAAACTGGGGACGGGTCCGCAGTTCTGCCCTGTCCGAATGGAAAATCAGATATGGGCTTTTGTAAGATAAAGCCGCCAATTCTGACACTCACCTGGCCGAGGCCAGGGCCAGCAGCATGGTCACTTTCCATGTGAGATATTTCAAATCCACAGATTTGAGCGGTTCAAACCAATGTGATTTGAGGAATCCCAGAACTACATTGAGATCCCACGGTGCCACTGGAGGCACAAAAGGGGGCTGTATATGTAGTACTCCCTTGACAAACGTCTGGACTTCAGGAACTGTAGCCAATTATTTCTGGAAGAAAATCGACAGGGCCGAAATTTGAACCTTAATGGACCCCAATTTTAGGCCCATAGACACTCCTGTTTGCAGGAAATGCAGGAATCGACCCAGTTGAAATTCCTCCGTCGGGGCCCTCCTGGCCTCACACCACGCAACATATTTTCGCCAAATACGGTGATAATGTTGTGCGGTCACCTCCTTCCTGGCTTTGATCAGGGTAGGGATGACTTCCTCCGGAATGCCTTTTTCCTTCAGGATCCGGCGTTCAACCGCCATGCCATCAAACGTAGCCGCGGTAAGTCTTGGAACAGACAGGGTCCTTGCTGAAGCAGGTCCTTTCTTAGCGGCAGAGGCCACGGGTCCTCTGTGAGCATCTCTTGAAGTTCCGGGTACCAAGTCCTTCTTGGCCAATCCGGAGCCACGAGTATAGTTCTTACTCCTCTCCGTCTTATAATTCTCAGTACCTTGGGTATGAGAGGCAGAGGAGGGAACACATACACTGACTGGAACACCCACGGTGTTACCAGAGCGTCCACAGCTATTGCCTGAGGGTCCCTTGACCTGGCGCAATACCTGTCTAGTTTTTTGTTGAGGCGGGACGCCATCATGTCCACCTTTGGTTTTTCCCAACGGTTCACAATCATGTGGAAGACTTCCGGATGAAGTCCCCACTCTCCCGGGTGGAGGTCGTGCCTGCTGAGGAAGTCTGCTTCCCAGTTGTCCACTCCCGGAATGAACACTGCTGACAGTGCTATCACATGATTTTCCGCCCAGCGAAGAATCCTTGAAGCTTCCGCCATTGCCCTCCTGCTTCTTGTGCCGCCCTGGCTGTTTATGTGGGCGACTGCTGTGATGTTGTCCGACTGGATCAACACCGGCTGCCCTTGAAGCAGAGGTCTTGCTAGGCTTAGAGCATTGTAAATTGCCCTTAGCTCCAGTATATTTATGTGAAGTGAAGTCTCCAGGCTTGACCACACTCCCTGGAAATTTCTTCCCTGTGTGACTGCTCCCCAGCCTCGAAGGCTGGCATCCGTGGTCACCAGGACCCAGTCCTGAATGCCGAATCTGCAGCCCTCTAGAAGATGAGCACTCTGCAACCACCACAGAAGAGACACCCTTGTCCTCGGAGACAGGGTTATCCGCTGATGCATCTGAAGATGCGATCCGGACCATTTGTCCAGCAGATCCCACTGAAAAGTTCTTGCGTGGAATCTGCCAAATGGAATCGCTTCGTAAGAAGCCACCATTTTCCCCAGGACCCTTGTGCATTGATGCACTGACACTTGGCCTGGTTTTAGGAGGTTCCTGACTAGCTCGGATAACTCCCTGGCTTTCTCCTCCGGGAGAAACACTTTTTTCTGGACTGTGTCCAGAATCATCCCTAGGAACAGCAGACGTGTCGTCGGATTCAGCTGCGATTTTGGAATATTTAGAATCCATCCGTGCTGTCGTAGTACTACTTGAGATAGTGCTACTCCAACCTCTAACTGTTCTCTGGACCTTGCCCTTATCAGGAGATCGTCCAAGTAAGGGATAATTAAGACGCCTTTTCTTCGAAGAAGAATCATCATTTCGGCCATTACCTTGGTAAAGACCCGGGGTGCCGTGTACAATCCAAACGGCAGCGTTTGAAACTGATAGTGACAGTTCTGTACCACGAACCTGAGGTACCCTTGGTGAGAAGGGCAAATTGGGACATGGAGGTAAGCATCCTTGATGTCCAGAGACACCATATAGTCCCCTTCTTCCAGGTTCGCTATCACTGCTCTGAGTGACTCCATTTTGAATTTGAACCTTTGTATGTAAGTGTTCAAGGACTTCAGATTTAGAATAGGTCTCACCGAGCCGTCCGGCTTCGGTACCACAAACAGTGTGGAATAATACCCCTTTCCCTGTTGTAGGAGGGGTACTTTTATTATCACCTGCTGGGAATACAGCTTGTGAATGGCTTCCAATACCGCCTCCCTGTCGGAGGGAGACGTTGGTAAAGCAGACTTCAGGAACCGGCGAGGGGGAGACGTCTCGAATTCCAATCTGTACCCCTGAGATACTACCTGCAGGATCCAGGGGTCCACTTGCGAGTGAGCCCACTGCACGCTGAAACTCTTGAGACGACCCCCCACCGTACCTGAGTCCGCTTGTAAGGCCCCAGCGTCATGCTGAGGACTTGGCAGAAGCGGGGGAAGGCTTCTGTTCCTGGGAAGGGGCTGCCTGCTGCAGTCTTTTCCCCCTTCCTCTACCCCGGGGCAGATATGAGTGGCCTTTTGCCCGCTTGCCCTTATGGGGACGAAAGGACTGAGGCTGAAAAGACGGTGTCTTTTTCTGCTGAGAGGTGACTTGGGGTAGAAAGATGGATTTTCCAGCTGTTGCCGTGGCCACCAGGTCCGATAGACCGACCCCAAATAACTCCTCCCCTTTATACGGCAATACTTCCATGTGCCGTTTGGAATCCGCATCACCTGACCACTGTCGTGTACATAAACCTCTTCTGGCAGAAATGGACAGCGCACTTACTCTTGATGCCAGAGTGCAAATATCCCTCTGTGCATCTCGCATATATAGAAATGCATCTTTTAAATGCTCTATAGTCAATAATATATTGTCCCTGTCCAGGGTATCAATATTTTCAGTCAGGGACTCCGACCAAGCCACCCCAGCACTGCACATCCAGGCTGAAGCGATTGCTGGTCGTAGTATAACACTAGTATGTGTGTATATACTTTTTAGGATATTTTCCAGCTTCCTATCAGCTGGCTCCTTGAGGGTGGCCGTATCAGGAGACGGTAACGCCACTTGTTTTGATAAGCCTGTGAGTGCCTTATCTACCCTAGGGGGTGTTTCCCAACGCGCCCTAACCTCTGGCGGGAAAGGGTACAATGCCAATAATTTTTTAGAAATTAGCAGTTTTTTATCTGGGGAAACCCACGCATCATCACACACTTCATTTAATTCATCTGATTCAGGAAAAACTACGGGTAGTTTTTTCACACCCCACATAATACCCCTTTTTGTGGTACTTGTAGTATCAGAAATATGCAAAACCTCCTTCATTGCCATGATCATGTAACGTGTGGCCCTACTGGAAAATACGTTTGTTTCTTCACCGTCGACGCTGGAGTCAGTGTCCAAGTCTGTGTCGACCGACTGAGGTAATGGGCGCTTTAGAGCCCCTGATGGTGTTTGAGACGCTTGGACAGGCACTAATTGATTTGCCGGCTGTCTCATGTCGTCAACAGTCTTTTGTAAAGTGCTGACGCTATCACGTAATTCCTTAAATAAGACCATCCAATCAGGTGTCGACTCCCTAGGGGGTGACATCACTAATACAGGCAATTGTTCCGCCTCCACACCATTTTCCTCCTCATACATGTCGACACACACGTACCGACACACAGCACACACACAGGGAATGCTCTGATAGAGGACAGGACCCCACTAGCCCTTTGGGGAGACAGAGGGAGAGTTTACCAGCACACACCAAAGCGCTATAATATGTATAGGGACAACCTTATAATAAGTGTTTCTCCCTTATAGCTGCTATGTAGTTTTATCTAGCCAAATTAGTGCCCCCCCTCTCTTTTTTACCCTGTTTCTGTAGTGCAGGACTGCAGGGGAGAGTCAGGGAGACGTCCTTCCAGCGGAGCTGTGAGGGAAAATGGCGCTTGTGTGCTGAGGAGATAGGCTCCGCCCCCTTCTCGGCTGCCTTTTCTCCCGCTTTTTTAGGAAGAACTGGCAGGAGTTAAATACATCCATATAGCCCAGGAGCTATATGTGATGTATTTTTAGCCAAAAATAGTGTTTATATTGCGTCTCAGGGCGCCCCCCCCCCAGCGCCCTGCACCCTCAGTGACCGAAGTGTGCTGAGAGCAATGGCGCACAGCTGCAGTGCTGTGCGCTACCTTTACTGAAGACAGCTGTCTTCTGCCGCCGATTTCCGGACCTCTTCTGTCTTCTGGCTCTGTAAGGGGGCTGGCGGCGCGGCTCCGGGACCCATCCATGGCTGGGCCTGTGATCGTCCCTCTGGAGCTAATGTCCAGTAGCCAAGAAGCCCAATCCACTCTGCACGCAGGTGAGTTCGCTTCTTGTCCCCTTAGTCCCTCGATGCAGTGAGCCTGTTGCCAGCAGGACTCACTGAAAATAAAAAAACCTAAGTCTAAACTTTTACTCTAAGCAGCTCAGGAGAGCCACCTAGATTGCACCCTTCTCGGCCGGGCACAAAAATCTAACTGAGGCTTGGAGGAGGGTCATAGGGGGAGGAGCCAGTGCACACCAGGTAGTTCTAAAGCTTTTACATTTGTGCCCTGTCTCCTGCGGAGCCGCTAATCCCCATGGTCCTTACGGAGTCCCAGCATCCACTTAGGACGTCAGAGAAAATAAGATTTTACTCACCGGTAAATCTATTTCTTGTAGTCCGTAGTGGATGCTGGGCGCCCATCCCAAGTGCGGATTGTCTGCAATACTTGTATATAGTTATTGGTTAACTAAAGGGTTATTGTTGAGCCATCTGTTGAGAGGCTCAGTTGTTTTCATACTGTCAAACTGGCTCCTCATGTTATCATACTGTTAACTGGGTTCAGATCACAAGTTGTACGGTGTGATTGGTGTGGCTGGTATGAGTCTTACCCGGGATTCAAAATCCTTCCTTATTGTGTCAGCTCTTCCGGGCACAGTATCCTAACTGAGGTCTGGAGGAGGGTCATAGTGGGAGGAGCAAGTGCACACCAGGTAGTCCTAAAGCTTTCTTTAGTTGTGCCCAGTCTCCTGCGGAGCCGCTATTCCCCATGGTCCTTACGGAGTCCCAGCATCCACTACGGACTACGAGAAATAGATTTACCGGTGAGTAAAATCTTATTATATATACATATACACACACACACACACACACACACACATACACACACACACCCAGAGGGGAATATGGAAACCAGAAGAAATCACATGATGTAATTGCAGCTTCCTGACAGGCCACTGCCCCCACTCCACATAATGCACTGATATAAATGTCTGCCACTATTTAGTTACACAGATAGAGACCCCCCTGTAATGTCACCCACTATTCACATGAGCTGTCACAATCGCACATAGCCACAATCACAGGTACATACAGTCACTATTGGTGGTTCTGGGCTCCGGCCTGTTCAAGGGAAATTGCACAGTCACAATGGCAGCGTGTGTATCCACCTTTACACACCAGACGGGATATTTATACACAGCGACACTGATATTATGTGGACACAAAAGTAACAACACAAGTGACACAGTAACAGGAAATTGTTTCTGTCACCATAGCGACAATTATCTGGAAATAAGATAATACACAGACACATAAAAAGACTCAACGGAAATCTTTTGTTTTTACACAACTTTATTTCATATCTTTAATAGACAGATTTTTCTCTATATTTTACATTTAAATACTTTACTCTGGACAACATGGATAAAAATAGCATTTTAATTACCTACCGGTAAATCCTTTTCTCATAGTCCGTAGAGGATACTGGGGTTCCATTTAGCACCATGAGGTATAGACGGGTCCACTAGGAGCCATGGCACTTTAAGAGTTTAATAGTGTGGGCTGGCTCCTCCCTCTATGCCCCTCCTACCAGACTCAGTCTAGAAACTGTGCCCAAGGAGACGGACATACTTCGAGAAGGATATACACGGACAGTGGTGAGATTTGAACCAGCACTCACATATCCAAAGGAAAACCATGCCAACAAATCATGAAACATGAACAGCAACAGCTGAACCAATACTTACCCACGTAACTATGCAGGAATACGAAGCACAGGGCGGGCGCCCAGTATCCTCTACGGACTACGAGAAAAGGATTTACCGGTAGGTAATTAAAATCCTATTTTCTTTTATGTCCTAGAGGATACTGGGGTTCCATTTAGTACCATGGGGATGTACCAAAGCTCCCAGTATGAGAGGGAGAGTGCTGAGGATCCTGCAGAACTGACTGACCAAACTTTAGGTCCTCAGAGGCCAAAGTATCGAACTTGTAGAATTTAGCAAACGTGTTTGAACCTGACCAAGTAGCTGCTCGGCAAAGCTGTAGAGCCGAAACACCCCGGGCAGCCATCCAGGAAGAACCCACTGAACGAGTAGAGTGGGCCTGTACAGATCTTGGAACCGGCAATCCTGCCATGGAATAAGCATGCTGGATAGTAAGCCTGATCCAGCGAGCAATTGTCTGCTTAGAAGCAGGACACCCAATCTTATTGGGATCATAAAGGACAAACAGCGTGTCCGATTTCCTGTGACTAGCTGACCGCTTCACATATATCTTCAAAGCTCTCACAACATACAAGGACTTTGAGGAAGCCGAGGAGTCAGTAGCCACTGGCACCACAATAGATTGGTTGATATGAAATGCAGACACAACCTTAGGAAGAAACTGATGATGCGTTCTGAGCTCAGCTCTATCCTCATGAAAAACCAAGCAGGGGCTCTTGTGCGACAATGCCCCCAATTCTGACACGTCTTGCTGATGCCAAGACCAACAGTGTGACAGCCTTCCACGTAAGAAACTTTATGTCTACCTCCTGTAAAGTCTCAAACCAATCCGATTGCAGGAACTGTAACACCACATTAAGATCCCAAGGTGCCGTAGGAGACACAAAGGAAGGTTGGATGTGCAGAACCCCTATCAAGAATGTCTGAACCTCAGGGAGAGCAGTCAATTGTTTCTGGATGAAAATGGACAAGGCCGAAATCTGGACCTTTATGGAGCCTAGGCGTAGGCCCACATTCACACCAGCTTGCAGAAAGAGGAGGAAATGCCCCAGTTGAAACTCCAGCGCAGGAAACTTCTTGGATTCATACCAAGATACATGTTTTTTCCAAATCCGATGGTAATGCTTACATGTTACTCCGTTCCTAGCTTGGATCAGTGTAGGAATCACCCTGTTCGGAATCCCATTCCAAGCTAAGATCTGGCGCTCAACTTCCATGCCATCAAACGTAGATGTGGTAAGTCTTGATCAATGAACAGCCCCTGTTGCAGCAGGTCCTCGTGAAGAGGAAGAGGCCTCAGATCCTCTATGAGTAATTCCAAAAGATCTGCGTACCAAGCCCTTCTTGGCTAGTCCGGAGCAATGAGGATCGCCTGAAGCCTTGTTCTTTTGAGAATCCTTGGGATGAGTGGAAGTGGAGGGAACACATATACTGACTGGAACACCCACGGCGTTACCAGTGCATCCATGGCCACTGCTAACGGGTCTCTCGACCTGGAACAGTACTGCCTGAGCTTCTTGTTGAGACGAGAGGCCAGCATGTCTATCTGAGTTACTCCCCACCGGCCTGTCACCTCCGGGTGGAGGCCCCACTCTCCTGGATGGAGATCGTGTCTGCTGAGGAAGTCTGCTTCCCAGTAGTCCACTCCCGGAATGAAGATTGCCGACAGTGCCAATGCATGTCTTTCTGCCGAGAGAATAATTCTTCTTACCTCTGACATTGCAGCTCTGCTTTTCGTTTCACCCTGTCGGTTTACGTAGGACACCGCCGTTACATTGTCCGACTGAACCTGAATGGCTTGATCTCGCAGAAGATGTGCCGCTTGTAGAAGGGCATTGTATACGGCCCTTAGTTCCAGAATGTTTATTGGAAGGGTGGCTTCCTGACTTGACCACTTTCCTTAGAAGTTTTCCCCCTGGGTGACTGCTCCCCAACCTCTAAGACTTGCATCTGTGGTTAGAAGAATCCAATTCTGAATCCCGAAACTGCGGCCTTCGATCAGGTGAGAAGTCTGCAGCCACCAGAGAAGTGAAATTCTGTCTTTCAGCGACAGGCGTATCCGCTGGTGTATGTGAAGATTTGATCTGGACCACTTGTCCAGGCGATCCAGCTGGAAGAATCTTGCATGGAATCTTCCGTACTGCAGTGCCTCGTAGGAGGCTATCATCTTCCCCAGAAAGCGAATGCACTGATGAACTGGCTTCAGGACATCCCGGACCACTGATTGGATCACCAACGCTTTTTCCAATGGAAGAAACACCCTCTGACCTTCCGTGTCGAGTATCATCCCCAAGAAGGGAAGTCTCCTTGTCGGCTCCAAATGTGATTGTGGAAGGTTCAGAATCCATCCATGATCCTGAAGTAGATGAGTTGAGAGAGCAATACTCTGCAACAACCTCTCCATGGAAGATGCCTCTATCAGTAAATCATCCAGATATGGAATTATGGCGCTCATTCAGAGTCGTTCGGTCTGTAAATTTCTTTGCATCGCAGTGAATTTCCAGCTTAGTGCGCATGCGCAATATCCGCACTGCGACTGCGCCAAGTAAATTTGCTATGAAGATAGTATTTTTACTTCGCTCCGGCGATCGTAGTGTGATTGACAGGAAATGGGTGTTACTGGGCGGAAACTGGCCATTTTAAGGGCGTGTGGGAAAAAACGCTACCGTTTCCGGAAAAAACGCAGGAGTGGCTGGAGAAACGGGGGAGTGTCTGGGCGAACGCTGGGTGTGTTTATGACGTCAAACCAGGAACGACAAGCACTGAACTGATCGCAGATGCCGAGTAAGTCTGAAGCTACTCTGAAACTGCTAAGAAGTTTGTAATCGCAATATTGCTAATACATCGTTCGCAAGTTTAAGAAGCTAAGATTCACTCCCAGTAGGCGGCGGCTTAGTGTGTGTAACTCTGCAAAAATTGCCTTGCGTGCGAACAACTCGGAATGAGGGCCTATGTTCACTCCGCTTGCGGAGGAGCATCATCTCTGCCATGACCTTGGTAAACACCCTCGGCCCTGTGGAGAGGCCAAATGGCAGAGCCTGGAACGGATAGGGACAGCCCTGTAGTGCAAACCTTAGATAACAGAACTCAAAAAATCACAATTCAGGCGCTATATGGTTTTAAATTGTATAAATTCAATTAGTTTTTCTACTATGAGCTGCAGAAAACCAGTCCAGCTGTGTCTGTGTGCGCACAGCTATTTTAATTAGTGATGATGAAGAGCCACAGATCTCCACCTCAGAAATTAAAGCGAACCAAAAAATTACTGTTTTGCGCTAAAATACTAAATGGTGCATATATGAATGAAAACTCCTGTATAATATATAACCATCTGATTTATTTAATCAATAAAAATATATATATATATATATATAAAAAGATTGGGTAACGTTCTGCTTTTACTATATAGAATTCATGTGTACAAGTCATCAAATACTTTTCCTAATTGCTATAACAATATATAATACCTGATATATATTACCACATGTCGTATGAACACTTATGCACACTCTAGATAGTATCCAATCTTAAGTGCACATCTTTCATAAAAAAAAGTGCAATTTAACTTTACAATGTTATCCATATAGATATTGTAGAAACAACTGTGTTTAAAGATGCTGTCCCAAATTGTGGTTACCACTCATATGATGTATGCACACAGCTTATTGTTCCATGATATATACTGTATGCACACAGCTTATTGTTCCATGATATATACTATATGCACACAGCTTATTGTTCCATGATATATACTGTATGCACACAGCTTATTGTTCCATGATATATACTCTATGCACACAGCTTATTGTTCTATGATATATACTGTATGCACACAGCTTATTGTTCCATGATATATATGTTTCTTAAAATGGCATGAAAACTTTTGCACACTCGTATGCTTTTCAGTTTTAAGGTGCAGTCTCTTGTATATACAAGCAGTGGCACTAAGTGTGGTATCCCACGTTATGTGCAAACGATCCTGAGAGCACTTGTCCCGTAATGTGATTGCTGCTTATGTGGCATGTATGGCAACTTACCACTGCAGCCCAATTGGCTGCTTTGCGGGATCTTGTTCTGCGCTCAGCGGTATGTGGTGCTTTCTCTCACCTGTCTACGTCCGCTCAACAGAGCACGGGAAGCTGGAGCCGCCTTTACACGGATGGCTGTGCAGGTCTGACTCTCCCTGTCAGATGGTTTGCCGCGCCCTTGTTGCAGAAGACCCAGCCGGAGGTTTCTGATTTAAGGAGTCACGTTTGGCCGTCCTTGGTTCCCAGCTTATGGACCAGATCACCATCAGTTGTAGAAATTTGTAGAATGATCAGCAAATTCTCCCTCTAACTAGTTTCGCACCTGGGTGCTTCCTCAAAGAGTATTTTTTATTGAATAAATGAATCAGATGGTTATATATTATACAGGAGTTTTCATTCATATATGCACCATTTAGTATTTTAGCGCAAACCTTAGATAAGTCTGGTGAGGAGGCCAGATCGGAATGTGAAGGTACGCATCCTTGATATCAAGGGATACTAGGAATTCCCTCTCCTCCAGACCTGAGATTACCGCTTTCAGAGACTCCATCTTGAATTTGAATACCCTCAAGTAAGGGTTCAAGGATTTTAAGTTCAATATCGGTCTTACTGAACCGTCCGGTTTCGGCATCACAAACAAATTGGAGTAATAACCCCTGTTCTGTAGTTGAGGTGGAACTGGAACAAAGACTTGTGTTTGTAACAATTTTTGAATAGCCTCCTGCAGGATTGTACTGTCTTCCTGAGAAGCTGGTAAGCCTGATTTGAAGAATCTGTGAGGTGGGAGTTCTTGAAACTCCAGTCTGTACCCCTGGTCAATAATATCTTTTACCCAGGGCTCTAGGCATGATGTCGCCCAGATGTGACTGAAATCTTTTAACCTTATTTCCACCTGCCTGGTCTCCAGGCAGTGAGGTCCACCGACATGCCAAAGGTTTTGAGGAAGCAGAACCTGAGGTCTGTTCCTGGGAACCTGTCGCTGAAGGTTTTCTGGATTTTCCTCAACCTCCACTAAAGGAAGTGGAGGAACACTTGGACTTCTTTTTAAACTTTGCAGCCCGAAAGGACTGCAGTGTAGGTGTAGGATATGATTTCCTAGCCGGTGTAGTTGCAGAAGGAAGATATGTTGACTTACCCACAGCTGCCTTGGATATCCACATATCCAGTGTGTCCCCAAACAGGGCCTTACCAGTGAAGGGCATGATCACACTTTTCTTGGATTCTGTGTCCGCAGTCCATTGGCGAAGCCACAGTCCCCTGCATGCCGAAACTGCCATAGTTGTGGCCCGTGCATTAAGCAGGCCAATTTCCTTCATGGCCTCCACCATGAAGCTTGCAGAATCCTGTATGTGATGTAAAAACATGTCAATGTCACTCCTATTCATGGAATCTAAATCATCTAGTAAGGTGCCTGACCACTTTACTATGGCCCTAGAAATCCACGCACAAGCAATAGTGAGTCTCTGAGCCATTCCTGTAGCAGTGCATAGTGATTTGAGCGTAGTCTCAAACATGCGGGCAGCCGGATCCTTTAAGGAGGCTGTACCAGGGACAGGTAAAACAACCTTTTTTGACAATCTAGACACAGGCGTCCACAATAGATGGGTTTTCCCACTTCTTCCTATACTCCTGAGGGAAAGAAATGAGCAGCCTTTTAGGGATTTGGAATTTTTTCTCTGGGTTTTCCCAGGTTCCTTCAAATAGGGAGTTTAACTCCTTTTGATGCAGGGAAGGTAACCGAGGATTTCTTTTTTACATTAAAATAAGATTCCTCTTCCTGAACAGGAATCTTCTCAGTTATCTGCAAAATATCCCTAATGGCCGCAATCATAGCTTGAACCCCTTGTGTAGGAGCTGCATCAACCACCCAGATCCACCTCACCATCCCCTGTATCTGAGGTGTCGGTATCAGTGTCAGCATGCATTATCTGGGCCAGTGTATACTTTTGTGGATACATGGGTGGGGTGAGAGGCGCAGTTGTGGGGGCTGAATCCCTATTCTTCAGATCCTCCACAGACTCTCAAAAACTGCGTCTCTTTCTCAGTATGGGATAATTTGGAAGAGATAGTTGATATCACACCCAAGGGGGTTCGGACCCAGAAGCCTGAGACTTTGTACAGTCTTGAGTACATGGTAGAGACTCCCCTGGAGAAGATAACACTCTGCAGTACAAGACACACGGGGTCATTCCAAGTTGATTGCTCGCTGCCGATTTTCGCACCGCAGCGATCAGG
Organism: Pseudophryne corroboree; assembly: GCF_028390025.1. Classification (NCBI taxonomy): domain Eukaryota; kingdom Metazoa; phylum Chordata; class Amphibia; order Anura; family Myobatrachidae; genus Pseudophryne; species Pseudophryne corroboree. The sequence continues at coordinate 474,429 of NW_026967578.1, read as the reverse complement.
TGAAAAACTGCATTCCTGCGCATACGTATGCCCTGCATTGCGCACACACGACGTACGGGTACAAAGCCCTTTGTGGTTGTGCTCAGGTTTTTCAAAGTTTTGCAAAGTTTTTCTTCGCACAGGCGGCCGCTAGAAGATTGACAGAAAGGGGGCGTTACTGGGTGTCGACTGACCATTTTCAGGGAGTGTTTGCAAAAATGCAGGCGTGTCTGAAAAAACGCAGGCATGGCTGGGCGTGTGTATGACGTCAAATCGAGACACGAATAGGCTGAAGTGATCGCAAGCGCTGAGTAGGTTCAGAGCTACTCAGAAACTGCATAAACTGTTTTTGCAGAGCTCGGCTGCACGTGTTCACACTTCTGCTAAAATACACTCCCCAGTGGGCGGTATAATGTTTGCACGGCTGCTAAAACTAGCTAGCGAGCGAGCGATCAACTCGGAATGACCCCCACAGTCCCTTGCCATGGTAATGTGAGATATATGCGCACACACACACAGGAAAATGTTAGTTTCCCTCACAGCACCTTCAGAGAGCCAGAGTATGAGGAACCATCCACACAGCACCCTATCTGCCTAATATTATGATAAAAGCCCGGCGCTGACCAGCTACCTTTAATAGGGCAGCCAGTACCATTTAATTACACTCCCCCCCTCTATAACCCCCTGGTACCGCAGAGGTATGCTGGAGTTGTCTGGAGGGGCAGCGCTTCTCTGTCAGCATTCTGTAGTGAGATCTGCAAGGAGAAAATGGCGCAGGTGAGCTGCTGGGTCTGCCCTGAGTGAAAGCCCCGTCCCCCTGTAATGGCGCGGCTTCCCGCCCTTTTGTTTATACTGGCCTTGTGGAATTATGTCTGAGAGTGGAATACAGCCCCAGTCAGACCAGTGTGACCAGTGTAGGGTAGTCTTATTGGCTCCGAACGCCCCTCATAGCGCTGAGTTAAAATATTTTGCTGAGCCTTGCAGGAGCGCAGCCTGCAACCAAAGCTGCGCTCCAACCCTTGTGCCGCCATACCCGCCGGTGACCCGCTAACTGGGACGCCAGCGCTGTACTCACCACTCTTCATGTCTTTTGGCTGTTAAGGGTGGCGGCGTGCTGCGGGAGTGTGCGGTCGCCATAGTGGGGCTTGCGGACATTTCCCTCAGGAGCTCAGTGTCCTGTCAGCGGAGTAATGGAGCCATTAACTCTGTATTAAGTTGGTCCATTCTCCCCCCTAAGTCCCACGAAGCCGGCAGACTGTAGCCAAACAGCCTCCTGTAAAAAGACAAACTCTAGAAAACAATAAAACTAAGAAAACTCCTAGGAGCTCCCCTAGCTGTGACCGGCTCCTCCGGGCACATTAACTAAACGGAGTCTGGTAGGAGGGGCATAGAGGGAGGAACCAGCCCACACTATTAAACGCTTAAAGTGCCCATGGCTCCTAGTGGACCCATCTATACCCCATGGTACTAAATGGAACCCCAGCATCCTCTAGGACGTAAGAGAAATATCCTTTAAAGCACAGAAACAATTCAGGTTATGTTTCAGTTTTGTAGGTAACTAAAACAGATACATATCAGGAGCCAAAACCCTATGGGGGTTATTCAGACCCAGCCGCAATAGCGGCCCGCAGCAGTTTACTGGTGGTGGCAAAATGCACATGCGCAGCGGCCACGCACACACACATTGCAGCCGCATCTCTGAGGGGTGAACGCGGGTGGGCCGGGACCATTTTCCAGGGGGTTGCGTGATGTCTCATCTGCGTTCATCTCTGATTAACCCCCTATAAGCTTCCAGAGTGCACCTCATATCTCATCTTTTCCAAGTTACTACAAATGATGAGATCGGTAGCAGCACTACTTTCAGGATTATTACACAGAACACACATAAAGGCTGACACAGCAAATAACAGTAACACATACAAGGGATTAATTGGAAATAAGAAAGCATAATAATCATTAAGTCTAATTATCAACTGACTGTGCAGGACCCATACACCTCTTTACTGCCTCCAGTAGCCCCTGGTACTGTACTGTGGCCATCCGCCCTGTCTCCCCCCTACTGCCTCCCACCCCGTCTCCCCCCACTACTGCCACCCGCCCCGTCTCCCCCCACTACTGTCACCCGCCCTGTCTCCCCCCACTACTGCCACCCGCCCTGTTTCACCCAACTACTGCCACCCACCTTATCTCCCCCCACTACTGCCACCTGCCCTGTCTCCCCCACTACTGCCACCCATCCTGTCTCCCCCCACTACTGTCACCACCCTGTCTCCCCCCACTACTGCCAGTCCTGTCTCCCCCCACTACTGCCAGTCCTGTCTCCCCCCACTACTGCCAGTCACGTCTCACCCCACTACTGCCACCTCCGTCTCCCCCCACTACTGCCACCACCCTGTCTCCTCCCACTACTACCACCGCCCAGTCTACCCCCACTACTGTCACCCCTCCACTACTGCCACCCACCCAGTCTCCCTGACACCTTAGCGCTGCTTGGGGACAAGATTCTCAGACACTGCCTTCTGCAGTCCCTACTGCTACCACCCTATTTCCCCTCCACTACTGCCAGTCCTGTCTCCCCTCACTACTGTCACCCCTCCACTACTGCCACCCACCCAGTCTCCCTGACACCTTAGCGCTGCTTGGGGACAAGATTCTCAGACACTGCCTTCTGCAGTCCCTACTGCCACCCACCCTGTCTCCCCCCACTACTGCCACCCACCGTCTCCCACTATTGCCACCCACATTGTCTCCCCCCGACTACTGTCACCCGCACTATCTCCCCCCACTACTGCCAGCCACCCTGTGTCTCCCCCCCTGACACCTCAGCACTGCTTGGGGACAATATTACCCACTGACAGTGCCTTCGGCAGGCCCCACTACAGAACCAGTGCAACCACCCTGTCTTCCTCCTGACCTCTCAGCACTGCTTGGGGATTCTTGGTACTGCTGGTAACAGTCCTTCATCTGCAGATGCAAGTAAGAAAGCAGGGCAGTAAGGAGGCAGAAGCTGCTTCTGGTACCACGGACACTGGTCATGTAGTGCTGGGAGAGTCAGTAAGATTATGTAATAGTCACCATCTTACAGGCAGCCGGTGAAGGGAGCAGAGAATAGGTGTTATGTGGCAGGAACGGGCTGGTTAGGTAACAGCCTGGCTGCTGCATTCTGGACAAGCTACAAACGGTGTAATTCTTTTGCTGGGAGACCCAGGTAGAGGACATTGCAGTAGTCTATGTGTGATGATACAAGTGTATGTATGGCTGTAGGTAGATCTTCTGAGGGAAATAAGTGCTGGAGTCTGGCTCTGTTCCTCAGATGAGGATCTGATTGTGGCTGATACGTGATGTCTAAGTGTCACTCCACCATCCAGGACACCAAGATTCCGCACAGGATCAGCATTTTGTAACTCTAAACCTCCAAGCGCAAGTCTGGTTGGTTTGCAAAGCTGAGCTGTAGCCCTGCCCTTTGTCGGTGAGCTTCTATCTTATGACAGACCTGTTTCACCAGGACGGAGTCACAGCCAACTGCCATCACCCATACCTGGAGCTCAACTAGACAACCATTTTGGATTGGCATAACATCTGTATAACAGTAGATGAGGGCATGACATCTGATTACTTCACCCTGCGGTAGCATGTATATTGCAAAAAGCATAGGAGATAGGATAAGAACCTTGAAGAACAACGCATGGCAATGATAAGTATACCCCAGAATATTAAAATGGTTTCTCACCTGAGTGATGTCTACAAGAGCTGATTTACTTCTCAGAACATGGAAATGGATTCTCACCTGTGTGACTTCGCTGATGTTTAACAAGATTTGATTTCTGTGTAAAACATTTCCCGCACTCAGAGCAAGAAAATGGCTTCTCACCTGTGTGAGTTCTCTGATGTTTAACAAGATCTGTTTTGTGTGCAAAACATTTCCCACACTCAGAACATGGAAATGGCTTCTCACCTGTGTGACTTCTCTGATGTTTAATAAGATCTGATTTCTGTGTAAAATATTTCCCACACTCAGAACATGGAAATGTATTCTCACCTGTGTGACTTCGCTGATGATTAACAAGATGTGATTTCTGTGTAAAACATTTCCCGCACTCGGAGCAAGAAAATGGTTTCTCACCTGTGTGACTTCGCTGATGATTAACAAGATGTGATTTCTGTGTAAAACATTTCCCACACTCGGAGCAAGAAAATGGTTTCTCACCTGTGTGACTTCTCTGATGTTTAACAAGATGTGATTTCCGTGCAAAACATTTCTCACACTCAGAACATGGAAATGGCTTCTCACCTGTGTGACTTCTCTGATGTATAACAAGATACGATTTGTATGTAAAACATTTCCCACACTCAGAACATGGAAATGGCCTCTCACCTGTGTGACTTCTCTGATGTATAACAAGATACGATTTGTGTGTAAAACATTTCCCACACTCAGAACATGAAAATGGATTCTCACCTGTGTGACTTCGCTGATGTTTAACAAGATGTGATTTGTGTGTAAAAGATTTCCCACACTCAGAACATGGGAATGGCCTCTCACCTGTGTGACTTCGCTGATGTGTAACAAGTTGTGATTTCCGTCTAACACATTTCCCACACTCAGAGCAAGAAAATGGATTCTCACCTGTGTGACTTCTCTGATGTGTAACAAGATCTGATTTCCATGTAAAACATTTCTCACACTCAGAATATGAAAATGGCCTCTCACCTGCCTTAGCTGACTGATGGGTAATAAGCTTTGTGTTCTGTATAAAACATTTGGCTGCTATAGAACAGGGAAACTCTATATCTACTGTCAGAGCTGTAACAGATGCACCAATATCAGAGTGATCAGGAGAACATTTCCCAGGATCAGAGGGATCAGCTGATAGAGCTGGATGTATAATTGGGGTAATGGGGTTATCTCCTGGAGAATCCTGTCTACTGTCATTATCTTTTATGTCACAATCCGGGGATAACATTAGATGTACTTCTGAGATGTTCCTGCTTGTGTGTCCATCTGCTGGAAATAAAATACATTATGTAAATGTGACATTTTCTGTAACAATATTAATCTTGTAAACAATAGGAGAAGACGACTCTCTGGGTCACTTAATTATAAATGTGTGTGTATAATAAAACATAACTTTTAATGAAGGCTTTATAATATTGTGTCTCAGACTATCATTGTGTCCACCCTCCTGAGAACACTCACAATAACAAATGTAATATTATAATAAGACTTAGATATATCTCTCTCTTGTACTGGTAACTAACCATGAAGAATAAATGGAGATGTAGTCACTCGCCAAGTCCTATGTCAGCACCAATGTAAAACAATGGATGGGGAACATATCGTATGAATTGGAGATTCTAGATGAACAAGAACATCAGTCATATGAGCTGATAGATCAGAGAAATGTCTCCTAACGTTACTCCTGGAAGCATTGGTAAGGTAGCATTCCTTTATGTGTGTGCTCATACGCTGGTAAGCCTGTACATGTGTTACTCACCCTTATATAAGGTATATTGCTACAGCAGAGTACGTGTGGAACAATGGGGCAGATGTATTAACCTGGAGAAGGCATAAGGAAGTGATAAACCAGTGATATGTGCAAGGTGATAAAGGCACCAGCCAATCAGCTCCAATATGTAAATTAACAGTTTGGAACTGATTGGCTGGTGCCTATATCACCTTGTGCATATCACTGGTTTATCACTTCCTTATGCCTTCTCCAGGTTAATACATCTGCCCCAAGGTACTTTACATGCAATACACCATATAATATCCTGTAATCATCATCATTTGGTAGGTTATAATCCACTCTTACACCCCCATCATCAGTGTCTTACCTCTATACTCTCGCATACAGCAATATAAACATCTTAATAAGTCACTAGCAAGTATATACACTGCATAGGCAGTGTATACAGATCCCCGCCAGTATAAAGAAAAGCGGGACCGAAGCGCGCCATGTAGGGGGCGGGGCTCCTTCCCTCAGCTCTAACCAGCGCCATTTTCTCCACAGCTTGCTGCAAAGATGCTGCTCCTGGCCCTTCACTGCTGTACACAAGTCACAGGGTGCAAAACGAGGGGGGGCACAGTAATTTGGTGCTGTTTATTAATATATAAAAGCGCTTACAGGTCTGGGGCATTGTTTAATCCTTCAGACCGGTGAGGCGCTGGGTGTGAGCTGGCAAACTCCCTTTCTGTCTCTAAAGGACCTCACTGTGGGTCTGTCCTCTATAACCCAGTGTGTTTGGGGGTGTCAGTACGTGTGTGTCGACATGTCTGAGGGGGAAGGCTCTATTCCCGGGAGGAAGTGGAGCAGAATGTGGGAATGACTCAGTCGGCACCACCGACTGCTGATTGGGTAGATATGTGGAGTGTTTTGAATGCAAGTGTGGCTTTATTGCATAAAAGGTTAGACAAATCTGAGTCTCAGAACCAAGCATGGATGATGCTTTGTCACAGACCCCCTCAGGGTCACAGAAACGTCCCTTTACCCAGATAGTAGACACTGATACCGACACGGATTCCGACTCCAGTGTCGACTATGATGATGCAAGATTACATCCTAAGGTAGCCAAGAGTATTCAGTACATGATTGTGGTAATAAAAGATGTATTACATATCACAGAGGACCCCACTGTCCCTGACACAAGGGTCTGTATGTTTAAGGGAAAGAAACCTGAGGTAATGTTTCCTCCCACTCATGAACTGAACGCTCTGTTTGAAAAAGCTTGGGAGTCTCCAGACAAGAGACTGCAGATTCCCAGGAGAATTGCTATGGCGTATCCTTTCCCCTCACAGGACAGGTCACGGTGGGACCCACGGTGGACAAGGCTTTGGCACGGTTGTCCAAGAAAGTGGCCCTACCGTCCTCTGACACGGCGGCCCTCAAGAAACTACCTTAAAATCTATTTATGTGACTAAGGGTGCGCTGCTCAGGCCGGCCGTAGCTTCGTCATGGGTGAGTAGCGCAATTGAAAGATGGGCAGATAACTTGTCATCTGACATAGACACCCTTGATAGGGATAATGTGTTTTTGACGTTGGGTCACATCAAGGACGCAGCGATATACCTAAGGGAGGCTGCAAGAGATATTGGCCTCTTGGGATCAAGGCCAATGCCATGGCAATCTCAGCTAGGAGGGCGTTGTGGACTCATTAATGGAATGGTGATGCTGACTCCAAAAAGGCTATGGAGGCTTCTGCCCTAGAAAGGTGAAGTTTTGTTTGGGGAATGCCTCACGGACCTGGTGTCCACAGCTACCGCGGTAAGTCTTCTTTTTTGCCTTTTGTCCCTCCACAGCAAAAGAAAACACCTCAATACCAGATGCAGTCCTTTCGGTCTCATAAATTCAGAAAGGGACGTGGATCCTCCTTCCTCGCAACCAGAGGTAAAGGAAGAGGGAAAAGATCGCCGGCTGCGGCTAGCTCCCAGGAGCAAAAGTCCTCTCCGGCCTCTACCAGATCTGCTGCATGTTGCTGGGGCTCCGCTGTGGGAGTCCGCACCGGTGGGGGCACGTCTTCAACTCTTCGGTCAGGTCTGGGTTCGTTCGGGCCTGGATCCTTGGGTGCTAAGAATTGTGACCCAAGGATACAAACTGGAGTTCCAAGACGTGCCTCCGCACCGATTTTTCAAGTCGGCCTTACCAGCTTCTCTCCCAAAGAGAGAGGTAGTTTGCGTTGCAATACAAAAGCTGTGTCAGCAGCAAGTCATTGCCACGGTTCCCCCATTGCAACAGGGAAAAGGTTTTTATTCAACCCTATTTGTGGTCCCGAAACTGGATGGCTCGGTCAGACCGATTCTGAACTTAAAATCCCTCAACCTGTATTTAAAAAGATTCAAATTCAAGATGGAATCTATCTGAGCTGTGATCTCCAGTCTGGAGGGGAGGGATTTTATGGTGTCTCTCGACATAAAGGATGCATACCTGCATGTCCCCATATATCCTCCTCATCAGGCGTTCCTGAGATTCGCTGTACAGGATTGTCACTACCAATTTCAGACGTTGCCGTTTGGTCTTTCCACGGCCCCGAGGATTTTCACCAAAGTAATGGCGGAAATGATGGTGCTCCTGCGCAAGCATGGAGTCACAATTATCCCGTACTTGGACGATCTCCTGATAAAAGCGAGATCAAGGGAGCAGTTACTAAAAAGCGTGGCGTTCTCCCTGAGGGTGCTACAACAACACGGCTGGCTCCTAAATGTTCTAAAGTCGCAGTTGGTTCCGACAACTCAGCTGACGTTTTTGGGCATGATTCTGGACACGGAACTGCAGAGGATTTTTCTCCCTATGGAAAAAGCTCAGGAACTCCAGAACATGGTCAAGGATCTGCTAAAACCACAACGAGTGTCTATTCATCACTGCACTTGGGTGCTGGGAAAGAGGGTGGCGGCCTACGAGGCTATTCCGTTTGGCAGGTTCCATGCAAGAACGTTTCAGTGGGACCTACTGGACAAGTGGTCAGGGTCCCATCTCCAGATGCATCAAAAGATAAGCCTGTCCCCCAGGGCCAGGATTTCTCTTCTGTGGTGGCTCCAAAGTGCTCACCTTCTAGAGGGTCGCGGGTTCGGATACAAAATTGGGTTCTGGTGACCACGGACGCGAGTCTCCGAGGTTGGGGAGCGGTCACACAAAATTTCCAGGGAAAATGGTCAAGCCAGGAAGCTTGTCTGCACATAAACGTGCTGGAGTTAAGGGCCATATACAACGGCCTACGGCAGGCAGAACATCTGCTTCGCGACCTACTCGTCCTGATTCAGTCGGACAACATTACAGCCGTGGAGCACGTAAACCGCCAGGGCGGGACAAAGAGCAGAGTGGCGATGGCGGAGGCCACCAAGATTCTTCGCTGGGTGGAAAATCATGTGAGCGCTTTGTCAGCAGTCTTCATTCCAGGAGTGGACAACTGGGAAGAAGACTTCCTCAGCAGACATGATCTCCATCCAGGAGAGTGGGGCCTTCATCAAGAGGTCTTTGCAGAAGTGACAAGTCGTTGGGGACTTCCTCAAATAGACATGATGGCGTCTCGCCTCAACAAGAAGCTTCGGACATATTGTTCCAGGTCGGGGGACCCTCAAGCAATAGCAGTGGACGCACTAGTGAAACCGTGGGTGTTTCAGTCGGTCTATGTGTTCCCTCCACTTCCACTTATCTCAAAAATTTAGAGGATCATAAGAAGAACAAGGGTTCGGACGATACTCGTTGTTCCAGATTGGCCTCGAAGGGCCTGTTATCCAGATCTTCAGGAATTGCTCATGGAAGATCCTTGGCCTCTTCTTCTCAGAGAGGATCTATTACAGCAGGGGCCGTGCGTGTTCCAGGACTTACCGCGGTTACGTTTGACGGCATGGCGGTTGAACACCAGATCCTAGCTAGAAAATGTATTCCTGGGGAGGTCATCCCCACCCTACTCAAGGCTAGGAAAGAGGTAACGGCGAAGCACTATCACCGTATTTGGAGAAAGTATGTGTCTTGGTGTGAATCCAAGAAAGCTCCTATGGAAGATTTTCAGCTGGGTCGTTTTCTCCATTTTCTGCAGGCAGGTGTGGATGCGGGCCTAAAGTTAGGCTCCATTAAAGTGCAGATTTTGGCCTTATCAATATTCTTTCAAAGGGAATTGGCCTCAATTCCAGAAGTGCAGACTTTTGTGAAGGGTGTGCTGCACATCCAACCTCCTTTTGTGACCTCAGTTGCACCGTGGGACCTTAACGTGGTGTTACAGTTCCTTACGTCACATTGGTTTGAACATCTACAAAAGGTTGAGTTGAAATTTCTCACTTAGAAAGTGGTCATGTTATTGGCCTTGGCGTCGGCACGGCGGGTGTCCGAATTGGCAGCTTTGTCTCACAAAAGCCCCTATCTGATTTTCCATGTGGATAGAGTGGAATTGAGAACTCGTCAACAATTTCTGCCTAAGGTGGTTTCGTTGTTTCACATGAACCAACCTATTGTGGTGCCTGTGGCTACGGATGCCTTGGAGGATTCCAAGTCCCTTGATGTGGTCAGGGCTTTAAAAATGTATGTAGCCAGAACGGCTCGTGTTAGGAAAACAGAGGCACTGTTTGTCCTGTATGCGGCCAACAAGGTTGGCGCTCCTGCTTCTAAGCAGACTATTGCACGCTGAATCTGTAACACGATTCAGCAGGCTCATTCTACGGCTGGATTGCCGTTACCAAAATCGGTAAAGGCCCATTCCACTAGGAAGGTGGGCTCTTCTGGGCGGCTGCCCGAGGTGTCTCGGCATTACAGCTTTGCTGAGCAGCTACTTGGTCGGGTTCAAACACTTTTGCTAAATTCTACAAGTTTGATACCCTGGCTGAGGAGGACCTTGTGTTTGCTCAATCTGTGCTGCAGAGTCATCCGCACTCTCCTGCCCGGTCTGGAGCTTTGGTATAAACCCCATTGTCCTTACAGAGTCCACAGCATCCTCTAGGACATATGAGAAAATAGGATTTTAATACCTACCGGTAAATCCTTTTCTCTTAGTCCGTAGAGGATGCTGGGCGCCCGTCCCAGTGCGGACTCTTTCTGCAGTACTTGTACATAGTTATTGCTAAGGTTACACAATGGTTGTGTTTTCAGTTAAGATCAGTCTGTTGCTGATCTCTTTTGGTTCATGCTGTTAACTGGTTTAGTTATATACCATGTTGTACGGTGTGTTGTGGTGTGAGCTGGTATGTATCTCACCCTTAATTAACAAAATCCTTTTCCTCAAAATGTCCGTCTCCTCTGGGCACAGTTCCTATAACTAAGGTCTGGAGGAGGGGCATAGAGGGAGGAGCCAGTTCATGCCCATTAAAGTCTTAGAGTGCCCATGTCTCCTGCGGAGCCTGTCTATACCCCATGGTCCTTATGGAGTCCCCAGCATCCTCTACGGACTAAGAGAAAAGGATTTACCGGTAGGTATTAAAATCCTATTTTAAGGACTAAAATAACCTCAGAATTTAACTCTAATATTCAAGCTTTGAGGTCCGATATCAGTGAGACTGGCACTCATACAGACTAAGATGAAAGAGATTGGGGTGTGGCTTGGCAGCGGATCCAGGCAGTTGGGCAGTGTTTGAGCTCCTGCCTGAGGCACACTTACCTCGCTCAAATTATGCTGCTACCTGCATGAGAGGACTCGTTTTGGACCCCCTCAATTGCTCCTGTGTCGGGAGAGGTGGTCTGCGGAGCCGGCGGGTGCCTCCTGCACCTGTGCGAGTTGCAGCCTGCTTCCCTGACTGGAGCAGGGGCCTCGATTTCTCCTTTGCCCCGGACTGGAAGTGAGGCGCTCGCGGTCTGCGACAGAACGCCCTCCTTTCCTCTGCTACCCCTGCGTCCATCACCCGCCTGACTGACCCGGCTGGGAAGCCCCCCTCAACTGCGGCACCTGGAGCGGGGACAGGCTGTTTGGCGCGGATGAGCCACCGGCGCGTCTGGGACCAGAGACGCTGCTCACCTGTTCTCACTCTCTCCCCTCTTGCCGCAGGCCGTCTCCACGGATGTGGAGACACTCACCGCTTCCACCAACGTATCAGCCCGTATCCTGTGGGCTCCAGGTGCTCAGGCTGCTGTAGCCCTGTGTTTTAGACTGACGGCGCCATCTTGACTAGGGGCAGCACGCCCATACTGTATGCTATTGAGACAGAAGGTGGTGCAACCCGGGGACCTGGGACACCGGCGGACGGAGCCTGGTGTTTTACTGCAGCCGCTGATTGACCCCTCCTCTATAGCCGCGTGCTCCAGCTGGCGTGACACCCGCTGCGGATTCCGGAGACGTGGCGCATAGTCTGGCTGCCTGTGCCGAGGCTGGCTGGGGTCACACTGCATCATCGCTCCCCTCCGCGGCCCGCTGACTCCACGCTTATCTCCACTTCTCTCTCATGCACCACAAATGCCCCTGCTCCCGGTGGACACAGCACTAAAATCCCCAGCTGACGCCAGTGTTCTCCCTGTGGTTTCCCTCCCTGGATGCAGGTGGGCACCCCTGCCCCTTTTCTCGTCCTTTAGCCTAGCTCACAACGTGGCACAAAGGGCACCTGGAGATGTTCTCTACGTCTTCTCCCCCCTGCGCTGCCGTTCCCACTCGGCGGCGCGTTGGCGTGGCGCACCCAGGAATATTGGGGATGGCTATCTCTACCTCCTCTAGTGAGCTTTGAGAAGCGAACACCCAGGAGGGTTACAAATTATTATTGCTCGAGGCCCCCAGCGTTGCTACTGGCTGGTCCGTGCCTGTGTGCCCGTGGTTGTCTCTACCAGCAGATTTCTAAGGCCATTTTATTATCATCAACTACCCTGACCCCGGGTCAGCTCGGCAACCCACTCCACTTTACCGTGGATTCCATTTCACTGTTGCCCAATCTCTAAGAGGCGCTCCATGGCGCACCTGATGCCTGTCCTAGGCTGGATCATCCTGCGGTCAACCAGCGTTAGAGGGCAGCTGCTCTCCTAGCCGAGGTCTCTCAGGATTATTTTCCATATTCATTTATGATCTCCTAAGCGGAGCTGATATTCTTGGTACTTATCACCTTGCCTTTCCCGTTCTACTATGTTGCAAAAAAATCCCCTGCTGTTAATAAACCCAGCATTCTTAGTGCATGGGAGAAAGCAGGTTCTACTTCTCGTAACTCTTCAACTACAGATCGAATGTCGGATTCGGAGGACGCTCCGTAGCCGAAAGCTCACCTCACCACCCAAGACATCATCTAAATTGTCACTAAAACTATTCAAACTGAGATGAGGTCGACGCTCACGGAATTTAGAAATGAACTGACCGACTTGGGCACACGTACGGATTCCCTGGAATGTAAGATGGATGAGGTTTGCCAGTACCAAGCCGTGATTGAGCAGGAGCTAACGGACCTCCGCGCAGATGTCGATCTTCATGGAGACCACTTGGAGGACTTGGACAATCGGAACAGCAGAAATATTAGGGTCCGCAAAATTCCAGCGAGTGTTACCATGGAGACCCTCCCAGGTTTTCTAGAAGGCCTATTCCTCAATCTGATCCCCGGTACTCCGAAAGACCTGCTCCTTCTAGACAGGGCGCATAGGGCGCTCCGCCCTCGGCCTCCCCCAACTCAACCACCGCGGGATGTCATCCTCCGGTTCCACTATTACAAGACAAAGGAAAAACTCATGTCTGCGGCACGGGAACACCAATCCGTTGATTATTCTGGCACTCAACTTCAAATATACCAAGACTTAGCGCCTTCTACACTTAGAAAGCGTTGGGACCTTGCTGCTGTTACCAGAGTCCTCCGCACTCATTCTATTAAGTATAAATGGGGGTTTCCATTTCAGCTTCAAGTTTCCAAAACTCAGTTAAAACCCCTGCTCAAGGCTATGACCTTCTCAAGACTCTTGGTATCCTTGACACTCTACCTGACGAGCTTAGGAATCAACTCACTTCTGCATCCCCAATGAGGCCTATGGCACCTACTCCTGATTGGTCTATTAAATGACATGGCTTTCTTATAACCAGGGACATGTAACTATGCTTTGTTTTATTATTGTAAAATGTATTCCCTCCCCCCCCCCCCTCTCCCCAACATTCCGAACATACTGCTCTAGTTGTTCTAAGGACTGTTTGGTCTCTGGGACTCATGTACGATAGCCCTGCCTGGTCCCATCCAGACAATGGCCCTCATTCCGAGTTGTTCGCTCGGAGATTTTCATCGCATCGCAGTGAGAATTCTCTTAGTGCGCATGCGCAATGTTCGCACTGCGACTGCGCCAAGTAACTTTACTATGAAGAAAGTAAGTATACTCACGGCTTTTTCATCGCTCCGACGTTCGCATTGTGATTGACAGGAAATGGGTGTTACTGGGCGGATGCACGGCGTTTTAGGGGCGTGTGGCTGAAAACGCTACCGTTTCCGGAAAAAACGCAGGAGTGGCCGGGGAAACGGTGGGTGTGCCTGGGCGAACGCTGGGTGTGTTTATGACGTCAGCCAGGAACGACAAGCACTGAACTGATCGCACAGGCAGAGTAAGTCTGAAGCTACTCAAAAACTGCTAACTCGTTTGTGATCGCAATATTGCGCATACATCGGTCGCACATTTAAGAAGCTAAGATTCACTCCCAGTAGGCGGCGGCTTAGCGTGTGTAACTCTGCTACATTCGCCTTGCGAGCGAACAACTCGGAATGAGGGCCAATGATTGTTGTGCCTTGAATTGGTAAGGCTAATACTTTGCTTACTATAGCGGGACAGCCTTAGGCTATGGGCACGATATCGCAATTACTGTTGTTCCATTTCTTGTTGTAATGTTCATCAGTCGTTGACTACATGTTTTCATATAAGCCTGTTTGTTCTTCAATTTTCTTTTTTCTTTTTTTAATATAGTATAGTTACTTTCAACGTAATTGTTCTATTATATACTTGTCTGGTCATGTCACGATTTGGAATTTCTTTTCTCATGTCTTCACCTGTTACATCTCCACCCTTGCACTTGACCGCAGGACGTCTTTGTTCTTGTTTTCCATGTTCTGGTTCTTACTTACTGTTTTCTTTTATTGTCGCTACCCCCCACAATGAAGGGACTGCCTTGTTGGCACTACCCCTTTCGCTTTAGGACCCTACCCGCATTTAGGAATGGGTCTATTCTTTGAGTTCACTCTCACACTTACTCTATTCTGTTTCTCTCTATTTTTCCTAGTCTTCTCTGTTTGGCCACGAGAATGGTTGTTCACTGCAGTGTACTCTGATGACTATTACCCCCCCCCCCCCCCATGACCTTGAAACTGTTATCCATTAATGTCAATGGTCTTAATTCCCCGTTTAAAAGATCCATGGCGTTTAATTTCTTTGCTCGGCACAAGCCGGATGTAATCTTTCTACAAGAAACTAATTTTAAAGTACCTCACCCCTCTTTAAACTGTAAAAAGTACCCTCACACCTCTTACTCTACTATGTCAGCCAAGCGTAGAGGCACTGCTATAATGATCCACCGTGATCTCCCCATAGTCATTCAAGATCTGTCCTTGCTGATAGTGGTAGATTTGTAATTCTCTCCCGTACCCTCAATCTAATTCCTATCACCTTGGCGTCCGTGTATGCCCCAAACATGCAGCAGGGTTCATTCTTTGGGATATTCTCTGACCAGCTCTCTAAATTCTTGAATTCTAAAATCATAGTAGCTGGGGATTGAAACGTTACCCTTGACCCCCTTTTTGATAGATCTCACCCTAGCACGGAGACGTCTGCTCACACAAAGCTGTCTAAACTTTTACAAACATGTATCTCCTCTCATAACCTGTATGATAGCTGGAGAACTCTGTATCCGTCCGCTAGAGGTTACACGCACTATTCACCTCCACACAACCTTTACACTTGCATTGACTATATTTTTGTAGATCGCGACTCCACTCAAACCCTCCTAGGAGCGCAAATAATTCCTACTACTTGGTCAGACCACTATGCGATCATACTGGATATTGCTATCCCTCATAAGCTCTCGACCCCACGTGCATGACGTTTAAATGAGTCTCTTCTTCTTTAACCCTCCAACATAGATGAAATTAACGACATGGGGGGTAATTCTGAGTTGATTGCAGCAGCAATTTTGTTAGCAATTGGGCAAAACCATTTGCACTGCAGGGGGGGGCAGATATAACATTTGCAGAGAGAGTTAGATTTGGGTGGGTTATTTTGTTTCTGTGCAAGGTAAATACTGGCTGCTTTATTTTTACATTGCAATTTAGATTTCAGTTTGAATACACCCCACCCAAATCTAACTCTCTCTGCACATGTTATATCTGCTCCTCCTGCAGTGCACATGGTTTTGCCCAACTGCTAACAAATTTGCTGCTGCGATCAACTTAGAATTAGGCCCATGATTCACACTTACCTCACTGATAATATTTCTCCTGATATTTCCCCTGCAGTGTTATGGGAAGCTCATAAAGCCACGTTACGTGGCCTTCTCATTAACCTTGCCTCGACTCACAGAAAGATTGAAGCTAAACGTATTCTTGACTTGGAAACCGAATTTACTTCTTTAACCCTTCTCCACCAGCGCTTCCCGAAAAAACAGCTATACACTAAGATTCTCTCACTTAAAGGACAAAAAAACAATCAGCTCACTCTTATGGATCCGCCAGAGGTTTTATGAAAAATCGAATAGAGCGGACACTTTGTTGGCTCGTCGTCTTCGGGCAATACGTACGCAGAATCATATACTTGCCCTAAAATGCTCTGATGGATCCGTGACTTGTGACCCTAAGGTTATGGCCTCACAGTTTCATGATTATTATGAATCCCTCTACAATCTATCTTCACCTACTCCTACTGACCCACTTCATATCACCACCATCCAACATTACTTATTCTCCTGTCGCTTACCGAAACTCACTGCTTCGGATCTAGAAAGACTTAATGCCCCTGTTTCCAACGAGGAAATTCTCGCCACGATCGCTCAGCTACGCCGATCGTCCGCCCCGGGGCCTGATGGCTATACAGCTATCTATTATAAAAAAAATTCACAGTCCCTGCTTCCCATGCTTCACTCATTATTTAACTCTTTATTGGAACAAGGCTCACTGGATGCAGCCACCACCAGGGCCAACATCATCGTCATACCCAAGCCTGATCGCGACCCACTGGAAATGAAAAATTATAGGCCCACCTCACTTTTAAATACAGACCTCAAGTTGTTCGCCAAAATCCTAGCGAACAGATTGGCCCCATTTCTACCGGTTTTAATACATCCGGACCAGGTCGGTTTTGTCCCTAACTGGCAGGCTGCGGATAATACTCGCCGACTTATTAATCTTATCCACCTCTCCCAACGGGAATCCCTTCCGACCCTGGTGGTGGCTCTGGATGCAGAAAAAGCCTTTGATAGAGTAGCATGGCCCTTTATTCAACAAACACTGAGAAATATGGGTCTACATGGTGCTTTTTATAATTCTGTTACCTCACTTTATCATAATCCTTCTGCCTCCGTTCTCGTTAATGGTCTTTCCTCCCCATCTCTTTCTATCAGGAATGGCATCTGACAAGGCTGCCCGCTCTCCCCGTTGCTGTTCGCTCCGGTGATGGAGCCATTGGCGGCCAAAATCAGACTGAATGCCAACATTTCGGGCATTGTAATGGGAAACCACGAATACAAAATAGCGCTGTACGCTGACGATGTCATATTAACTTTAACTGACCCGAGCATATCCCTGCAACACTTATTTGAGGAGATTTAAACTTATAGTCACCTGTCTAATTACAATCTCAATGCTGACAAAACAGAGATTTTAGATATAAATGTGTCTTCCCAAGATCTGCGCCTCCTACAATCTTATCCGTTTAAATGGCAACACACTAAGCTTAAATATCTAGGCATCTACCTAACAAAATCTCACTTGACGCTGTACACAGCTAATTTCCCACGGTTATTTTCGTCGATACGCACTGACCTAGTCGGTTGGAACAAACTCTATATCTCTTGGTTCGGGTGCATCGCTAATGTCAAAATGAACATATTGCCGCGATTACTGTATCTTTGGCAGACTCTCCCAATCCACATACCAACTAAAATATAGAAAAATCTTCAGCGGGACATATCTAGTTTTGTTTGGGCTGGGAAGAAACCCAGAGTTAAGATGCGACTGCTCCAACAACATCGTACTTCGGGGAACCTCGGCATGCCAGACCTGATTAAATACTACCGTGCTACGCACTTAGCCTCCTGTGTTCTCTGGCACTCGCCTCCCGAGCAGAGACTGTGGACGCTTTTAGAAGCTCACGCAGTAAATATGTATTCACCCTCAACTCTGTTATGGTGCACACCTCGCTCCCGCCCGACTTCGTTTCTCTTATTACTGGGATCTATTACTGGGATCACTGCACTCGCTTTTATTGCTCTTATAATCCTTCATTGACCCCCTTATGGAACAATGTAGAGTTTCCTACAGGAAAACTCTTATAAAATCTATTACCGATGGTATTTAGTGCCATCTAGACTACAAACTATTTATCCTTCCTGCTCTGATAAATGTTGGAGACTTTGTGGGCAACGGGGAACCATGCTGCATGTTTGGTGGTCCTGTACATTCGTCCATCGCTACTGGCGTCAGATTCATAAACTAATTTTTGATGTCACCGATGTAGTCGTCCCAGACTCGCCCTTCCATTCTTTACTTTTGCGTCCTATCCCTGACACCTTGAGCCATCAACTAAAACTAATTAAACACATTTTAAACACAGCCAAATGCCAAATTGTGGCAAATTGGAAGTCCGTCTCTCATCCTACTCTCTCCGCTACTGTTAATGCTATATGGTCCACATACAAATTAGAACGCATTACCGCTGCCCTTCATGATACGCCAAATAACTTTATTCGCACTTGGACGCCATGGACATTGCACTTTAATGCAGAACCACCATTGACGACCATCTGACCCATCGCCTATATATATGTCTGAACTCTATAATGCGAACAACCTCGTCTGGCCGACACTCAGCCCCCTCCCCTTCTTTCATTACACTTACCTCTTTTTCTTTCTTTTTTCTCTTCTTTACTTTCCTCTATTTTTCTTTTCGTTCTTTGTATAATTGTATTGCTGTTTTTGGTATTTAATTGATAGGATCACTATGGGCGTTGATATTATTGTGTCTTGTTAACGCCCCACTTCTGTGTAACTCCTATATTGATCCACATTCTTTTTACTGTTCTTGTTTTTGTTCTTATTATGACAAAAATCAATAAAACTTATTTAAAAAAAAAAAAAAAGATGAAAGAGATTGTTGCGTCTCACAAAGATCTGATTTCAGCACATGACACCCTTCAGGAAGACCTGGTCTCTATTCGTGATAAAGTCATTGATTTAGAAGACAGGTCTCGGAGAAAGAATATCAGAATAATGGGCGTTCTGGATTCTGTTACAAATGCTGAGCTTTATGATTATGCCACGGTCCTCTTTTCAGAAGCTTCCACCTTAGGCTCCTGCCAAGGACCTTCTTATTGATAGGATCCATAGACTCCCAAAGTCCAAACAGGCCCCTATCCAAGCACGAGGGACACTCTGCTCAGGGTCCACTTTTTCACATTAAAGAACGCATTCTATGAGCCGCTTTGTCTTCCTCCCCACAGCTTAGTGCCTGGATAATCTGCGCTATTTCCGGATATTTCTCCTGCGACGCTGACCAAAAGGCATCTATTCCACGCAAGGGAATGTGCAATACAAATGGGGCTTCCCTACTAACCTTATTGAAATGCGAAACAGTGCCTTCACAGTGATACCTTCACCCGAGGATGGCCCTGCTATTCTGAAAAAGTGGGACATTCCTGTTGACAGTCCTTCCTGACACTTTACCTAAACCAATCCCGGAGGAGTTGTCTTCCGTCTCGAAGTAATATGCTAAAGGAGTAAGACTGTTACAGACACTCAGAGTTTGTTTCCTACTGTAACATGTGCCAACTGGGACTAAGTTACTGGGCATGGATCTATTTTTGGAACAAATTTATTTGCTCTTGTTATAGGTATAAAACGTATATTTTTATCTTTATTTCCTGTGCTATATAATTGCTATATGATCTGATATTCTTTCCACTGTTACATTTCATAATACCTTTCTAGAATGTTTGGGTGTTCAGGTAAAGCATGACTGATCCATGTAACATCCTGTTGCCCTTATAACGGTGTTGGTAGAACCTACATTGGATATCAGGCCATGTTCTTGGCCTTTACCTCCTTTGGATACATTGAGATTTGATATTTCTTTGTACAATTGTTACTATGATGACTAGATTTTGCCTCTCGTATGGCTACTTGGGGTAGTCGGTGGGTTTCCCTTTTAGGCCCGACCGCCACCTTTTTCCACCTTTCTGTTACGGTACCCTAGTGACGGAATCTTTAGCTCCTTTATGGACGCTATTTCTGTTAGTCTCCCATTTTTGTTCCCTATTTTATTTTTTCTGATATTTGATAGTTTGAAATATGCACACGCCCTACAGACTCTATTGGACTTTACACAGATGATCCCAGATGTTTCATACCATGATCTGATCTCTCTCTATCACGGTGAAGTTTTAAGTCTTAATGTAAAAGGTTCTCCCCGTAAGAGATGTCTTGCATTAACATATTTCGCTGACCAGAAGGTGGCAGTGGTAGCCATTCAGGAATCACATGTTCCATTGCACTCTGCCCCTGAGTTTACCAATAACTACCCAACATGCTATATCTCCTGTGGTGTATCCATCCTTTCTAATAGATCCTGCCCCTTTCACCTGGAAAGCAAGTGGGTGGAATGCAACAGTGTTCGCAAAAACGCGCTATAGCGCGTATTTTACCCGATAATTGATGGTGGGGACCCGAAAATAAAAAAACGCTGGGTCCATCAGGACGCGCTCTGACCAATCAGCAGCGCTGTCCTGTGCTGTCAATCAGCCTCCTTCTCCAACTGCAGAGGAAGGGGAGGAGACCATGGAGACTAGAGTGTCATCTAGCTCCCTCCCCTCACCCTCTGTTCCGCACGGGAGCACGGCATCAGGTAGAAAGGACATTACAGATCTGTCCGTGTCAGTCATGCAGGAGCACGGCGGATGCGCTGCGGGCGGTGAGGGGAGAGACCGCTGCGGGGGTGGTGGTGGGGAGCGGGGGAGGCGAGGGGACAAAAAAAAAAACAACAACCGATATAACACCCCCCCCCCCGTCTCCCCGGGAGCATGGTCATCTGGCGCACTGCGGTTGCCATGGCAGCGTCATAGCAGCCGCGGGCAGCGGAAGGAGCCCGTTCCTCGTGGTGTCTAAGCTCTCCCCAGCCTCCGGTGTACGATGGCGGATTACTTAATCAGCAGGGGCACCTGATATGCCAGGATGATGGGTTGTCAGTGCAGCCGCGTCAGGGCCGGAGATGGACTCACGAGCAAGTGAGTGACCCTGAGTACTTTGCTCTATGAGGGGACGCTGCCTCCTGTCTGTCTGCTAAGGAGAAGGTTCACAGGGAGGGATAGCAACTAGGAGTTAGACTTGCTCCTTCATCTCCTCTACAGTGCCACCTTCCTCCCCTCTAACCTGTATTCTAATCTGATCCCTCATGTTCCTTCTCCAACCTGTCACCCCAATTCTAATTTGCTCCCCCTCCTTCCACTCAATCCTCCTTGTGCCATCATTCTGGGTTGGGGCTGAAATGCCGGCGGTCAGAATACCGACCGCGGCATCCCGCTGTATAAAATGCCTAACCCCCCCTTTCCCGCAGCCTAAACCCCCCCTCCTTACAGCCTATATAAAATCACCCGTTTCCACAGCCTAACGCTCTCCCCACATACTAAACCTAACCTCCCCCAATCCCCCCCCGCCCCCCTCCTTGCCCAAGTGTGATTGGGATGCCAGTGCCGACATTCTGACAAGTGTTGGGATTCCGGCATCACAATTTTGACAGCCGGCATCCCGACTGGATCCCCTCATTCTGCCCTTTTGGAGCTACGCAGGACAGAGGAGCTGGGAAGTTATCTGGAGGGATAATGATAATGTTAACCTGTAGTGTACTGCAGTGATTTAGTGTACTGGATTGTATAGAGAGGGGTATATAATGTTGTGATGTAGTTTAGCATATAGGGGGGATCTAGTGATGTAGTGCAGCACATAGAGGGTAATGTTGTGTAGTCATGATGTAGTGCAGTGTATGAGGGGGATGCAGTGTGGGATTTAAGGTAATGTAGTGCAATTATGTAGTGTAATAATAGTGCAGAAATATTGTGTAGTAATGTAGTACGGCCTATGGAAGGACATGATGTAGTGCAGGAAAGTAGTGTAGCGTATAGGGGGACTGTAGTGCAGTGGTGTATGCAGGGAGGAATGTAGCACAGCCACGTTGTGTAGTGGGGAACGTTGCTGTGGATGCAGCATGTCCGTTAGGCAATGGGGCTCACAAGGGGCATGTGGGGTAAACACGTCTGTGAAGTGAGAAAAACCATGGCACTCGGAGTCATTCAGACCTGATCGCTCACTAGCGTTTCGCTGCAATCAAGTCAGAACTGTGCATGCGTTTGCACCGCAATGCGCAGACACGTCGTATGGGTACAAAGCAGATCATTGCTGTGTGATGGGTTTACTCCATTTGCACAGCCGACGCAAGGTGACTGACAGGAAGAAGGTGTTTGTGGGTGGCAACTGATCGTTTTCAGGGAGTGGTTGGAAAAACATAGGCGTGTCCAAGCGTTTGCAGGGAGGGTTCCTGACGTCAATTCCGGGCCCCGAACAGTCTGAAGTGATCGCAGCAGCTGAGTAAGTTTTGAGGAACTCAGAAACTGCACAAAACTTTTTGTACCGCTCGGCTGCACATGCGATTGCACACTTACTCAGCTAAAATACACTCCCGTATAGATGGCGACTATCTGTTCCCAGCAGTACAAAAAAACCCTAGCGAGCGATCAGGACTGAATTAGGCCCTCATTGCAGCCATGTCTTATTTTTCTTTAGCTTGGGTAGGGGGAGGCGTGTCACCTGGGTGGTGTATATACTGTATGTGCAGTGTCGCTATAGATGGGGATGTCTGATGGGAATTTTAGGGTTATGTAGAGTGATCTAATGCCAGGACACATGGAGAGGCTGAGATGTATTAACAGGGAATTTAGAGAGGTTTAACAGATCTAACAGCAATAATTTATGATGGGACCCAAAAACAATGAAGAGGGACCCCAAATTTTATAAATGATGGGTCCCTGGGACCCACATAATTTTCATCCCAGCGCGATCACTGTGCAATGGTAGATATTGGATTCTAGTTGGGAAAATTCATTATAAATATGTCACCCTCACTTCTCTCTATGCCCCTAATGCCAGACAGCCCCGATTACTTAGAGAGAGAAGGACGTCATCCAAGTGCCAGAGTACAGGTAATCAGCAGGGAATGTGCAGGATTCTGAATATGAGGGGAGAGCAGGAGTATAATAGGGGTTGATGGCTCCTGATGTATAAGATACACCAGAGAGTGTGGGGAGGAGACTGGTCAGATCTCTGGGCTGGTAACATACAGTGACATGATGTGAGGGGGAGAGCAGGAGTATAATAGGGTCTGATGGCTCCTGATGTATGAGATACACCAGAGAGTGTGGGGAGGAGACTGGTCAGATCTCTGGGCTGGTAACACATAGTGACATGATGTGAGAGCAGGAGTATAATAGGGGCTGATGTCTCCTGATGTATGAGATACACCAGAGAGTGTGTGGAGGAGACTGGTCAGATCTCTGGGCTGGTAACACACAGTGACATGATGTGAGGGGAGAGCAGAAGTATAATAGGGGCTGATGGCTCCTGATGTATGATATACACCAGAGAGTGTGGGGAGGAGACTGGTCAGATCTCTGGGCTGGTAACACACAGTGACATGATGTGAGGGAGAGAGCAGGAGTATAATAGGGGCTGATGGCTCCTGATGTATGAGATACACCAGAGAGTGTGGGGAGGAGACTGGTCAGATATCTGGGCTGGTAACACACAGTGACATGATGTGAGGGGGAGAGCAGGAGTATAATAGCGGCTGATGGCTCCTGATGTATGAGGTACACCAGAGAGTGTGGGGAGGAGACTGGTCAGAACTCTGGTCTGGTAAACACAGTGACATGATGTGAGGGGGAGAGCAGAAGTAATAGGGGCTGATGTCTCCTGATGTATGAGATACACCAGAGAGTGTGGGGAGGAGACTGGTCAGATCTCTGGGCTGGTAACACACAGTGACATGATGTGAGGGGGAGAGCAGGAGTATAATAGCGGCTGATGGCTCCTGATGTATGAGGTACACCAGAGAGTGTGGGGAGGAGACTGGTCAGAACTCTGGTCTGGTAAACACAGTGACATGATGTGAGGGGGAGAGCAGAAGTATAATAGGGGCTGATGTCTCCTGATGTATGAGATACACCAGAGAGTGTGGGGAGGAGACTGGTCAGATCTCTGGGCTGGTAACACACAGTGACATGATGTGAGGGGGAGAGCAGGAGTATAATAGCGGCTGATGGCTCCTGATGTATGAGGTACACCAGAGAGTGTGGGGAGGAGACTGGTCAGAACTCTGGTCTGGTAAACACAGTGACATGATGTGAGGGGGAGAGCAGAAGTATAATAGGGGCTGATGTCTCCTGATGTATGAGATACACCAGAGAGTGTGGGGAGGAGACTGGTCAGATCTCTGGGCTGGTAACACACAGTGACATGATGTGAGGGGGGGAGCAGGAGTATAATAGGGGCTGATGGCTCCTGATGTATGAGATACACCAGAGAGTGTGGGGAGGAGACTGGTCAGATCTCTGGGCTGGAAACACACAGTGACATGATGTGAGGGGGAGAGCAGGAGTATAATAGGGGCTGATGCCTCTTGATGTATGAGATACACCAGAGAGTGTGGGGAGGAGACTGGTCAGATCTCTGGGCTAGTAACACATAGTGACATGATGTGAAGGGGAGATCAGGAGTATAATAGGAGCTGATGGCTACTGACTCCCTCACTGGGAAAATATATATTCCTCTTTTTTTTTTGTACCGACAGAGGAGGGTGTAGTATAAGAGATTGCTGTAGTGACTGAGCAAGGAGTAAATGTGACTCTTTTCTGTAATTAGTGTTTATTACTTACCTGTGGTGATATCTGTAGGGATTTCCTCCTCCTTACACTGCTGATCTCCACTCATATACGTCTCTTCTTCTCCCTCTATATCTTCTGCCTTTATATCAGTCACATACGTCTCTTCTTCTCCCTCTATATCTTCTGCCTTTATATCAGTCACATACGTCTCTTCTTCTCCCTCTGTATCTTCTGTTTTTATATCAGTCACATACATCTCTTCTTCTCCCTCTATATATTCTGCCTTTATATCAGTCACATATGTCTCTTCTTCTCCCTCTATATCTTCTGCCTTTATATCAGTCACATACGTCTCTTCTTCTCCCTCTATATCTTCTGCCTTCATATCAGTCACATACGTCTCTTCTTCTCCCTCTATATCTTCTGCCTTTATATCAGTCACATACGTCTCTTCTTCTCCCTCTATATCTTCTGCCTTCATATCAGTCACATACGTCTCTTCTTCTCCCTCTATATCTTCTGCCTTTATATCAGTCACATACGTCTCTTCTTCTCCCTCTATATCTTCTGCCTTTATATCAGTCACATACGTCTCTTCTTCTCCCTCTATATCTTCTGCCTTTATATCAGTCACATACGTCTCTTCTTCTCCCTCTATATCTTCTGCCTTAATCTCAGTCACATACGTCTCTTCTTCTCCCTCTATATCTTCTGCCTTTATATCAGTCACATACGCCTCTTCTTCTCCCTCTGTATCTTCTATCTTAATGTCAGCGAGATATTCATCCTAAATAGCCCATAAAACAATATACATTAAAAATAGTATATTAATAGTATAATAGTATATAAGACATACACAGCTCCTCTACAGATCATATAGTGATGGTCACTTTGGTATATTGGGGAGACCCTAAATCCCTCCTACCTGATCCTCCTGTGGGGTCCTGTGATTCTCCTCTGTACAGTCCTGGGAATACAGAGGACGGGGACATCTCTCTGGGGTATCTCTGTTACTGGGTCCATCTGTAGGAGACACACAGTGACTGTGTAAATACACTGTATTTATGTGATTATCAGATGATGTGTGTATATAGGGGCCCCCCATACCTGCTCTCCCCTGTACAATACATGACCATCTCCTCTTACCCAGTGCTGTGTGGGGCCGGTGATTCTCCATCATCATGTCCTTGTACAGACCCCTGTGTTCCTCTATATTCTCCGTCTCCTGCATGGAGACATAGACAGTGACATCATGACACATTATAGGAACCAGACACAAACAGTGATACAGTCATCACCCAGACACATCCCCTGGTGTTACTGTATAATGCCCCATTCCCAGCAGTCACCTCTCCAGTCATCACACAGACACATCCCCTGGTGTTACTGTATAATGTCCCATTCCCAGCAGTCACCACCCAGACACGTTCCCTGGTGTTACTGTATAATGTCCCATTCCCGGCAGTCACCTCTCCAGTCATCACCCAGACACGTCCCCTGGTGTTACTGTATAATGTCCCATTCCCGGCAGTCACCTCTCCAGTTATAACCCGGACACATCCCCTGGTGTTACTGTATAATGTCCCATTCCCAGCAGTCAACCCTCCAGTCATCACCCAGACACATCCCCTGGTGTTACTGTGTAATGTCCCATTTCCAGCAGTCACCTCTCCAGTAATCACCTAGACACATCCCCCGGTGTTACTGTATAATGCCCCATTCCCGGCATTCACCTCTCCAGTCATCACCCAGACATGTCCACTGGTGTTACTGTGTAATGTCCCATTTCCAGCAGTCACCTCCCCAGTCATCACCCAGACACATCCCCCGGTGTTACTGTATAATGCCCCATTCCCGGCATTCACCTCTCCAGTCATCACCCTGACACGTCCCCTGGTGTTACTGTATAATGCCCTATTCCCAACAGTCACCTCTCCAGTCATCACCCAAACACATCCCCCGGTGTTACTGTATAATGTCCCATTCCCAGCACTCACCTCTCCAGTCATCACCCAGACACATCCCCTGGTGTTACTGTATAATGCCCCATTTCCAGCAGTCACCTCTCCAGTCATCACCCAGACATATCTCCTGGTGTTACTGTATAATGTCACATTCCCAGCAGTCACCTCTCCAGTCATCACCCAGACCCATCCCCTGGTGTTAATGTATAATGTCCCATTCCCATTAGTCACCTCTCCAGTCATTACCTAGACATGTCCCCTGGTGTTACTGTATAATGCCCCATTCCCAGCAGTCACCTCTCCAGTCAGCAGCTGAATGATCTTGTTGGTGAGTTCCTGGATCTTCTGTTCACGGTGTCTCTCATGTATCAGTGAGTGAGGTGGAGGCACCGTGATGGGCCTCTGGGACCTTCTCAGTCCTCCTGTCACACGACGATGGCTGCTGGGTGTCTCACGCTCACCAGATGTCTTCTTCACACCTCTGTGAAATGGGGGAGACATAAATATCTCTGTAAATGCGCCCACATCCCCTCACCTCCACAGTCATGTCCCTGTATTATTACTATAGATAATAGGATTTTGGTACTTACCAGATAAATCCTTTTCTTTGAATCCACAGGGGGCACTGGAGTACTCTTGGGATATGGACGGTGCGATAGCAGGGATAGGCACATTTAAACATTTAAATGTGTAACCCTCCTTCTCCCTCCATACTCCCAAGATGCCTTAGTTTTTTTTGCTGAGCCAAATAGGAGCGACAGAGAGGATGAACAATGGAGAATTATATATAACATTATAACATAACAGACAACTAGAAAGGTGACACATAACATAATGATCAACTAGAAAGGTGACACAACAATAGATAACAATCACCTTACATTTGAACAAGTCAGTGAAATTGTGTTACCATAAGAACTATTGAACTTACCACCAGCCAGGTGAAACTGCTCTGGGTGGGCGTCCAGTGCCCCCTGTGGGTGCAAAGATAAGGATTTATCTGGTAAGTACCAAAATCCTGTTTTCTTTTTCATCCACTAGGGATCACTGGAGTACTCTTGGGACGTACCAAAGTTTCCCCCTTGGGCGGGAGAGCTGTCTTTCACCTGTAACACTAGACGGCCAAAGCTAGAAGCTGATGCCACAGAATTATCAAACTTGTAAAAGCGCACAAACGTGTGCACTGATTGCCATGTAGCCGCACGGCAAGGTTGCGCCGTAGAAGCTCCACGACCTGCTGCCCATGACGTTCCCACAGAACGCATGGAATGTGCTGAAACAGATGCAGTCGGTGTTAGACTAGCATGAAAGTACACCTGACGAATGGTCAGGTTAATCTATCTGGCCAAGGTCTGTTTGGAAGCTGGCCAACCTATCTTGACTGCATCATAGAGAACAAACAAAGTATCCGTTTTACGTATTGTTGATGTTCGGGCTACATAAACGTGGAGTGTGCGTACCACATCCAAAGTAGCTAGAGTATCTGAATCTTCTGAAACACAGGAACTACGATTGATTGATTGATTGGTTGATTGACGTGAAAGAAGATACTACCTGTGGTAGAAAAGCGGGATTTGTCCAAAGATCCGCTCTGTCAGTATGAAAGACCAGAGACGGTGGCTTGCATGACAAGGCACCCAATTGTGCAACACGCCTTGCCGAAGCTAAGGCTAGGAGAAAATATGATTTTAATTATATACCGGTAAATCCTTTCCTCGCAGTCCATAGAGGATGCTGGGGTCCAAATTAGTACCATGGAGTATAGACGGGTCCACTAGGAGCCATTGGCACTTTAAGAGTTTAATAGTGTGGGCTGGCTCCTCCCTCTATGCCCCTCCTACCAGACTCAGTCTAGAAACTGTGCCCGAGGAGACGGACAACTTCGAGAGAAGGATTTTACACAGATAGTGGCGAGATTTATACCAGCTCACACAAACAAGGCAAACCAGGCTAACTAGCCTGAAAACTCAGCTGAAGCAGTACTGAAACAGCAAAGAAACGCAGAACTTACCTAGGAACCAGGTTGTACTGAACCAAAGAACCAATGCAGGAAAACGCAGCGCTGGACGGGCGCCCAGCATCCTCTATGGACTACAAGAAAAGGATTTACTGGTAGGTAATTAAAATCCTATTTTCTCTTACGTCCTAGAGGATGCTGGGGTCCACATTAGTACCATGGGGATGTACCAAAGCTCCCAGAATGGGAGGGAGAGCGTGCAGGCTCTTGCAGAACTGCTTGAACAAACTTGAGGTCCTCAGAGGCCAAAGTATCGAACATGTAGAACTTAGC
This sequence comes from Pseudophryne corroboree, assembly GCF_028390025.1. Taxonomy (NCBI): domain Eukaryota; kingdom Metazoa; phylum Chordata; class Amphibia; order Anura; family Myobatrachidae; genus Pseudophryne; species Pseudophryne corroboree. The sequence goes on along the minus strand of NW_026967578.1, from coordinate 445,707 downwards.
AAACGTGTTCGACCCAGACCAAGTAACCGCTCGGCAAAGCTGAGACACCCCAGGCAGCCGCACAAGAAGAACCCACCTTACGAGTAGAGTGGGCTTTAACAGATTTTGGACACGGCAATCCTGCAATAGAATAAGCATGCTGGATAGTGAACCTGATCCAGCGAGAAATCATCTACTTAGAAGCAGGACACCCAATTTTCTTGGGATCATACAGGACAAACAGAGTCCGATTTTCTGTGATGAGCAGTCCCCTTCACATAGATCTTCAAAGCCCTCACAACATCCAAGGACTTTGAAGCAATTGAGGAGTAAGTAGCCACTGGCAGCACAATAGGTTGGTTGATATGAAATGCCGACACAACTTTGGGATGGAACTGTTGACACGTCCTGAGTTCTGCCCTATCTTCATGGAAGACTAAATAGGGGCTTTTACAGGACAAAGCCCCCAGTTCTGACATACGTTGCACAGAAGCCAAGGCCAACAACGTGACAGCCTTCCACGTGAGAAACTTGACCTCAACCTCCTGTAAAGGCTCAAACTAATCCGATTGCAGGAAATGCAACACCATGTCAAGATCCCGTCAGCGCCACAAAGGGAGGCTGGATGTGCAGAAACCCCTTTCAAAAAGGTCTGAACTTCAGGGAGGACAGACAATTGTTTCTGGAAGAAAATGGATAAAGCCGAAATCTGGACCTTTAGGGATCCCAACCTCAGGCCCTTATCCACACCTGCTTGCAGGAAAAGGAGAAACCGTCCAAGTTGAAACTCCACCGCAGGAAATTTCTTGGATTCACACCAAGACACAAACTTTTTCCAAATTTGATGGTAATGTTTAGACGTTACTCCCTTCCTAGCCTGTATCAAGGTAGGAATAACCACGCTCGGAATACCCTTCTGAGCTAAGATCTGGCGTTCAACCTCCATGCCGTCAAACGTAGCTGTGGTAAGTCTTGATAAGCGAACGGCCCCTGTTGCAGAAGATCCCCCCGAAGAGGAAGAGGCCTTGTATCTTCAAGTAGAAGATCCAGCAGATCCTCGTACCAAGCCCTCCCTGGCCAATCCGAAGCAATGAGGATCACCTGAACCCTTGTTCTTTTTACAAGCTTTAGAATTCTTGGAATGAGTGGAAGTGGAGGGAACACATACACTGACTTGAACACCCACGGCGTTACCAAGGCATCTGCCACTGCTTGTTGGTCTCCCGACCTGGAACAGTACCTCCAAAGCTTCTTGTTGAGGCGGAAGGCCATCATGTCTATTTGAGGTACACCCCAACGACTTGTTATCTCCTCGAACACCTCCGGGTGGAGGCCCCACTCTCCTGGATGGAGATCGTGTCTGCTGAGTTAGTCCGCTTCCCAGTTGTCCACTCCCGGAATGAAGATTGCTGACAGCGCCACTGCATGCCTTTCTGCTCAGAAGAGGATTTTTGTCACCTCTGACATTGCAGCTCTGCTCTTCGTTCCACCCTGTCGGTTTAAGTAGGCCACCGTCGTTACATTGTCCGACTGCACTTGAATGGCCTGATCTTGCAGAAGCTGTGCTGCTTGTAGAAGACCGTTATACACGGCTCTTAGCTCCAGGATGTTTATTGGTAGAAGGGATTCCTGACTTGACCACCTTCCTTGGAAGGTTTCCCCTTGGGTGACTGCTCCCCAACCTCTGAGACTTGCATCCGTGGTTAGAAGATCCAGTTCTGAACCCCAAACCTGCGGCCCTCCAGAAGGTGAGGCAGTTGCAGCCACCAGAGGAGTGAAATCCTTGCTTTCGACGACAGACGTATCCTCTGGTGCATGTGTAGGCGAGATCCCGATCACTGGTCTAGGAGATCAAGTTGGAATGACGGGCATGAAATCTTCCGTACTGTAGAGCCTCGTAAGAGGCAACCATCTTTCCCGGAATGCGAATGCACTGATGGACCGATATCCGGGCAGGCTTCAAGACATCCCGGACCATGGATTGTATCACCAACGCCTTCTCCACCAAGAAACACCCTCTGCACCTCTGTGTCGAGGATCATGCCCAGGAAAGACAATCTCCTTGTCGGCTCCAAATGGGACTTTGGAAGGTTCAGGATCCAACCGTGCTCCCTGAGCAGATGAGTCGTAAGAGCAATGGACTGTAACAACTTCTCCCTGGACGATGCCTTTATCAGCAGATCATCCAGATATGGAATTATGTTCACTCTATGTCTCTCGGAGAACCATCATCTCTGCCATCACCTTGGCGAAGACCCTCGGTGCCGTGGACCGAATGGCAGTGCCTGGAACTGATAGTGATTGTCTAACAGTGCAAACCTCATGCGGCGGCCAAATGGGAATGTGGAGGTACAAATCCTTGATATCTAGGGACACCAGAAACTTCCCCTCCTCCAAACCTGAGATCACCGCCCTCAGAGACTCCATTTTGAACCTGAACTCTCTTAGATAAGGGTTTAATGACTTCAAGTTCAAAATTGGCCTGACCGAACCATCCGGTTTTGGTACCACGAAAAGGTTCAAATAGTAACCCTTATTTTGCTGATGAGGTGGAACTGGAACAAAGAACTCTGACTTTTCCAAGTTTTGGATGGCTTCCTGCAGGTTAATCCTGTCTGCCAATAAAGCTGGTAAGCCTGATTTGAAGAATCGGTGAGGTGGGAGATCTTGAAACTCCAGCCTGTACCCATGGGACACAATATCCTGCACCCTGGGATCCAGGCCGGACGACACCCAGACGTGGCTGAAACGCCTGAGTCTCGCTCCCACCCATCCATCCTCTAGGCTGCGCAGTCCACCGTCATGCTGAAGATTTTAATGTACCAGAAGCCGGCTTCTGGTTCTGGAAACCTGCAGGTGCAGGTTTTTTTGATTTTGTACGACCTCCTCTAAAGAAGGTGGTAGGAGGTTTGGACTTTTTAGTCTTAGCGGCCCGAAAGGACTGCAGTGCAGATGAAGAAAATAAGATTTTACTTACCGATAAATCTATTTCTCGTAGTCCGTAGTGGATGCTGGGACTCCGTAAGGACCATGGGGAATAGCGGCTCCGCAGGAGACAGGGCACAATAATAAAAGCTTTAGGATCAGGTGGTGTGCACTGGCTCCTCCCCCTATGACCCTCCTCCAAGCCTCAGTTAGGATACTGTGCCCGGACGAGCGTACATAATAAGGAAGGATATTGAATCCCGGGTAAGACTCATACCAGCCACACCAATCACACCGTACAACTTGTGATCTGAACCCAGTTAACAGTATGATAACAACGAAGGAGCCTCTGAAAAGATGGCTCACAACAAGAATAACCCGAATTTTGTAACAATAACTATATACAAGTATTGCAGACAATCCGCACTTGGGATGGGCGCCCAGCATCCACTACGGACTACGAGAAATAGATTTATTGGTAAGTAAAATCTTATTTTCTCTGACGTCCTAGTGGATGCTGGGACTCCGTAAGGACCATGGGGATTATACCAAAGCTCCCAAACGGGCGGGAGAGTGCGGATGACTCTGCAGCACCGAATGAGAGAACTCCAGGTCCTCCTCAGCCAGGGTATCAAATTTGTAGAATTTAGCAAACGTGTTTGCCCCTGACCAAGTAGCTGCTCGGCAAAGTTGTAAAGCCGAGACCCCTCGGGCAGCCGCCCAAGATGAGCCCACTTTCCTTGTGGAATGGGCTTTTACAGATTTTGGCTGTGGCAGTCCTGCCACAGAATGTGCAAGCTGAATTGTACTACAAATCCAACGAGCAATCGTCTGCTTAGAAGCAGGAGCACCCAGCTTGTTGGGTGCATACAGGATAACAGCGAGTCAGATTTTCTGACTCCAGCCGTCCTGGAAACATATTTTCAGGGCCCTGACTACGTCCAGTAACTTGGAGTCCTCCAAGTCCCTAGTAGCCGCAGGTACCACAATAGGTTGGTTCATGTGAAAAGCAGAAACCACCTTAGGGAGAAATTGAGGACGAGTCCTCAATTCTGCCCTGTCAGAATGAAAAATTAAGTAAGGGCTTTTATATGATAAAGCCGCCAATTCTGACACACGTCTGGCTGAAGCCAGGGCTAACAGCATCGTCACCTTCCATGTGAGATATTTTAAGTCCACAGTGGTGAGTGGTTCAAACCAATGTGACTTTAGGAAACTCAACACAACATTGAGATCCCAAGGTGCCACTGGAGGCACAAAAGGAGGCTGTATATGCAGTATCCCTTTTACAAATGTCTGAACTTCAGGCACTGAAGCCAGTTCTTTCTGGAAGAAAATCGACAGGGCCGAAATTTGAACCTTAATGGACCCTAATTTTAGGCCCATAGACAGTCCTGTTTGCAGGAAATGGAGGAAACGACCCAGTTGAAATTCCTCTGTAGGGGCCTTCTTGGCCTCACACCACGCAACATATTTTCTCCAAATGCAGTGATAATGTTTTGCGGTTACATCCTTCCTGGCTTTGACCAGGGTAGGGATGACTTCATCTGGAATGCCTTTTTCCCTCAGGATCCGGCGTTCAACCGCCATGCCGTCAAACGCAGCCGCGGTAAGTCTTGGAACAGACAAGGTCCCTGCTGGAGCAGGTCCTTTCTTAGAGATAGAGGCCACGGGTCTTCCGTGAGCATCTCTTGAAGTTCCAGGTACCAAGTCCTTCTTGGCCAGTCCGGAACCACGAGTATCGTTCTTACTCCTCTCCTTCTTATGATTCTCAGTACTTTTGGTATGAGAGGCAGAGGAGGGAACACATACACTGACTGGTACACCCACGGTGTTACCAGAGCGTCCACCGCTATTGCCTGAGGGTCCCTTGACCTGGCGCAATATCTGTCTAGTTTTTTGTTTAGACGGGACGCCATCATGTCCACCTTTGGTTTTTCCCAACGGTTTACAATCAGGTGGAAGACTTCTGGGTGAAGTCCCCACTCTCCCGGGTGAAGGTCGTGTCTGCTGAGGAAGTCTGCTTCCCAGTTGTCCACTCCCGGAATGAACACTGCTGACAGTGCTATCACATGATTTTCCGCCCAGCGAAAAATCCTTGCAGCTTCTGCCATTGCCCTCCTGCTTCTCGTGCCGCCCTGTCTGTTTACGTGGGCGACTGACGTGATGTTGTCCGATTGGATCAATACCGCCTGACCCTGAAGCAGGGGTTTTGCTTGACTTAGGGCATTGTAAATGACCCTTAGTTCCAGAATGTTTATATGAAGAGATGTTTCCATGCTTGACCACAAGCCCTGGAAATTTCTTCCCTGAGTGACTGCTCCCCAGCCTCTCAGGCTGGCATCCGTGGTCACCAGGATCCAATCCTGAATGCCAAATCTGCGGCCCTCTAGTAGATGAGCACTCTGCAGCCACCACAGAAGAGACACCCTTGTCCTTGGTGACAGGGTTATCCGCTGATGCATCTGAAGATGCGATCCGGACCATTTGTCCAGTAGATCCCACTGAAACGTTCTTGCATGGAATCTTCCGAATGGAATCGCTTCGTAAGAAGCCACCATTTTTCCCAGGACCCTCGTGCACTGATGCACTGACACCTGGGCTGGTTTTAGGAGGTTCCTGACTAGCTCGGATAACTCCCTGGCCTTCTCCTCCGGGAGAAACACCTTCTTCTGGACTGTGTCCAGAATCATTCCTAGGAACAGTAGACGTGTCGTTGGAATCAGCTGCGATTTTGGAATATTTAGGATCCACCCGTGCTGACGTAACACTACCTGAGATAGTGCTACTCCGACTTCTAACTGTTCCCTGGATCTTGCCCTTATCAGGAGATCGTCCAAGTAAGGGATAATTAAGATGCCTTTTCTTCGAAGAAGAATCATCATTTCGGCCATTACCTTGGTAAAGACCCGAGGAGCCGTGGATAACCCAAACGGCAGCGTCTGAAACTGATAATGACAGTTTTGTACTACAAACCTGAGGTACCCTTGGTGAGAAGGGAATATTGGGACGTGAAGATAAGCATCCTTAGACACCATATAGTCCCCTTCTTCCAGGCTCGCTATCACCGCTCTGAGTGACTCCATCTTGAATTTGAACCTTTTTATGTAAGTGTTCAAGGATTTCAGATTTAAAATTGGTCTCACCGAGCCGTCCGGCTTCGGTACCACAAACAGCGTGGAATAATACCCCTTTCCCTGTTGTAGGAGGGGTACCTTGATTATCACCTGCTGGAAATACAGCTTGTGAATGGCTTCCAAAACTGCCTCCCTGTCGGAGGGAGACTTTGGTAAAGCAGACTTCAGGAACCGGCGAGGGGGAAACGCCTCGAATTCCAGTTTGTACCCCTGCGATACTACCTGTAGAATCCAGGGGTCCATTTGCGAGTGAGCCCACTGCGCGTTTAAATTCTTGAGACGGGCCCCCACCATGTCTGAGTCTGCTTGTAAAGCCCCAGCGTCATGCTGAAGACTTGGCAGAAGCAGGGGAGGGCTTCTGCTCCTGGGAAGCGGCTGCATGGTGCAGTCTTTTTCCTCTTCCTCTGCCCCGAGGCAGAAAGGAGTGGCCTTTCGCTCGCTTGTACTTATGGGAACGAAAGGACTGAGTTTGAAAAGACGGTGTCTTTTTCTGCTGATGTGAAGTGACCTGGGGTAAAAAGGTGGACTTTCCAGCCGTTGCCGTGGCCACCAGGTCCGATAGACCAGCCCCAAATAACTCCTCCCCTTTATACGGCAATACTTCCATATGTCGTTTGGAATCCGCATCCCCTGACCACTGTCGCGTCCATAACGCTCTTCTGGCAGAGATGGACATAGCACTTACTCTTGATGCCAGGGTGCAAACATCCCTCTGTGCATCACGCATATATAGCAATGCATCCTTCAAATGCTCTATAGTTAACAAAATATTGTCCCTATCCAGGGTATCAATATTTTCAGTCAGGGAATCCGACCATGCGACTCCAGCACTGCACATCCAGGCTGAGGCGATTGCTGGTCCCAGTATAACACCAGTATGTGTGTATATACTTTTTAGGATATTTTCCAGCCTTCTATCAGCTGGTTTTTTCAGGGTGGCCGTATCAGGAGACGGTAACGCTACTTGTTTAGATAAACGTGTGAGCGCCTTATCTACCCTAGGGGGTGTTTCCCAACGCGCCCTAACCTCTGACGGGAAAGGATATAGTGCTAATAATTTATTAGAAATTAGCAGTTTTTTGTCGGGAGAAACCCACGCTTTATCACACACCTCATTTAATTCATCTGACTCAGGAAAAACTATTGGTAATTTTTTCACACCCCACATAATACCCTTCTTTGTGGTACTTGTAGTGTCAGAAATGTTCAATGCCTCCTTCATTGCCGTGATCATGTAACGTGTGGCCCTACTGGACATTACGTTTGTCTCGTCACCGTCGACACTAGACTCAGTATCTGTGTCTGGGTCTGTGTCGACCCACTGAGGTAACGGGCGTTTTAGGGCCCCTGACGGTGTCTGAGACGCCTGGACAGGCACTAATTGATTTGCCGGCTGTCTCATGTCGTCAACAGTTTTTTGCAAAGTGCTGACATTATCACGTAATTCTTTAAATACGATCATCCAGTCAGGTGTCGACTCCCTAGACGGTGACATCACTAACACAGGCAATTGCTCCGCCTCCACATCATTTTCCTCCTCATACATGTCGACACACACGTACCGACACACAGCACACACACCGGGAATGCTCTGATAGAGGACAGGACCCCACTAGCCCTTTGGAGAGACAGAGGGAGAGTCTGCCAGCACACACCCAGCGCTATATATATATACAGGGATAACCTTATATAAGTGTTATTGCCTTATAGCTGCTGTTTATATTGTTATTTGCTGCCAATAGTGCCCCCCCTTCTCTTTTTTACCCTGATTCTGTAGCAGGTCTGCAGGGGAGAGTCAGGGAGCCGTCCTTCCAGCGGAGCTGTGAGGGAAAATGGCGCTTGTGTGCTGAGGAGATAGGCTCCGCCCCTTCACGACGTCCTTATCTCCCGCTCTTTTGTGTAAAAATGGCAGGGGTTAAAATACATCCATATAGCCCAGGAGCTATATGTGATGTATTCTTTTGCCAACCTAAGGTTTATCTTTAATATTGCGTCTCAGGGCGCTCCCCCCCCAGCGCCCTGCACCCTCAGTGACCGGAGTGTGAAGTGTGCTGAGAGCAATGGCGCACAGCTGCGGTGCTGTGCGCTACCTTAGTCTGAAGACAGGATCGTCTTCTGCCGCCGATTTCACCGGACCTCTTCGTCTCTTCTGGCTCTGTAAGGGGGACGGCGGCGCGGCTCCGGTGACCCATCCAGGCTGTACCTGTGATCGTCCCTCTGGAGCTAATGTCCAGTAGCCTAAGAAGCCCAATCCACTCTGCACGCAGGTGAGTTCGCTTCTTCTCCCCTTAGTCCCTCGATGCAGTGAGCCTGTTGCCAGCAGGACTCACTGAAAATAAAAAAAAAACTAAAACTAAACTTTTATTCTAAGCAGCTCAGGAGAGCCACCTAGATTGCACCCTTCTCGGCCGGGCACAAAAATCTAACTGAGGCTTGGAGGAGGGTCATAGGGGGAGGAGCCAGTGCACACCACCTGATCCTAAAGCTTTTATTATTGTGCCCTGTCTCCTGCGGAGCCGCTATTCCCCATGGTCCTTACGGAGTCCCAGCATCCACTAGGACGTCAGAGAAAAGGGTTTCTTTGTAGAAGGTGGAGCTGAGAGAAGAAAAGGTGACTTACCAACGCTTCCCCAAATAGAACCTGACCTGTGTAGAGTAGGTTCTCCACACTTTTCCTGGAGTCCACGTCTGCAGACCATTGGCATAGCCAGAGTCCCCTGTGAGCTGAGATGTACATGGAATATATTCTTGCATTCAGCGTACCCAGATCCTTCATGGATTTGATAATGCTAAAATATCCTTAGGAAAGAAAGCTATACCGTAAACACACCTTAAATACACTTTACCATGGAGCCGCTGCGGCCGCTGTACTTATCACACACTCTATGCTCTTTGTACGCTATTAGCGTACAAAGTCCCGTACTGCGTACGGACTTCGCGTACAAACGCCACGCTGACGGTACAAAGTACTCACAGCGCGTACACACCCTGAGTTACACCGCAAACCCTTAACAGTTATGCTATGCAATGATATTACGCTTTAAACCTTAGCAGGGCAATGAAGACACAACACCAATTGTGATTTTACCGCTGGGTTACGACACCACAGTGGATTATTGCTAAAAGGGGGTTACAATACAAACAATACAATATAATATAATATAACAGAGTAAATGGCTACATTCAATGGTACATACGTGAGTGTATTCGCTTGCGCTACCCGGTCCGGTCCTCTGTCATCAGATAGATTACGTTGTGAGCCTTGTGTCTGACCAGGCCTGCAGCAGGCTCTCTTTATACAATTCTTCCAAAAACCAATACAATAGATACTGTAATCTCTTTGTCCATTGGACACAGGGATGCACATTTACAGTACAGGAGAGGTCATAGGTCGGTTTGAATAGGTGGGCGATGTCTGTTCCAACTGCTCTTGTGGGTGGTCTCCTCTGGATTCCCGCCGCATAATGTACAGTAAATACAGTTTATGTCTATATTCTGCTTCTGCACATAACTATCCGCAGGAACATGCGATTTTCCTCAAACCAACACCGGAATGTTACCCTTAAAATACCCTACAGCTGGATACCAAACACCACCTTATAACCTTGGTCTGTCCCCTAGCCTTCCATGCGTTCACAAACTCTACCGTAAATACTCATACCACGCACTAATGGACAGCGGGAGAGACCATAAGCAAATTGCGGATATGCGCACGCACGACAGAACAAGTGCACGCAGGGAGGCCATCTGTGTGTAGTTTACACGTGGTGTGTGTACTGCAATATTTTTCGACTTTGACAGATTCCACCATGAACCATGCAGAATCCTGAATGTTGCATAAAAACAATTCAATGTCACTCCTATCCATTGTATCTAAGCCCTCTAGTACCGTGCCTGACCACTTTACTATAGCTTTAGAGATCCACACCCAGGCAATAGTAGGCCTTAACACCACCCTTGACGCAGTGTATATGGATTTGAGCGTAGTGTCAATCTTACGATCAACCGGTTCTTTCAACGCGGCAGAACACGGGACAGGTAAAACCACCTTTTTTTGATAGCCTGGAGACAGATGTGTCAACTATGGGCGGGGTTTCCCAACTTTTCTTATCCTCTTCAGGGAAGGGAAAAGCAACCAGAATCTTTTTGGGGATCTGGAATTTTTTCTCCGAGTCTTCCCAGGATTTAACAAATATAGCGTTTAATTCTCTGGATGTCGGGAAGGTTAGCGAGGCTTTCTTATTGTCTGTGAAGTAAGCCTCCTCAACCTGAACAGGTGGTGTCTCAGTAATGTGTAACACATCTCTAATGGCTTCAATCATCAGCTGCACACCCTTTGCAAGGGATGCCGCCCTGCTCAGCACATCCCCATCACCGTCCGCCGTGTCTGAGTTGGTACCCGTGTCATCCTGTGTAATCTGGGCAAGTGCACGTTTCTGAGGGCACACGCTAGGGGTTTTCTAAGGGATAGGAATGGAACCTGACCACACTGCCATCTGCTTTAAAGCCTAAGTTTCAGTCTCAGTATGGGCTACCCTGGTAGAGATCTCAGAGAGCAGTCCCTTAATAAAAGCTAGCCATTCTGGCTCAGTAACAGGAATCGGAGACAAAACATTACATTCCTGGGTCCAGGAAATGGACTCTTCTGGAGAAGAAGCGTCCTCTGTAGCATAAGACACAGAATCCCTGGACATGGTTATGTGAGAAACATAAACCCACACTCACACAGGAAAATGCCAAACACCGTTTCCCCCCCCAAATAATTCAGAGAAGCACTGAGCTTGGAGTCAGCGCACACGCAGCGCTTCCCTAGGTAGAGACAATGGGGGTCATTCCGAGTTGATCGCAGCCAGCAATTTTTTGCTGCTGGTGCGATCAACTAATCCACGCCTATGGGGGAGTGTATTTTAGCTTAGCAGGGCTGCGTTCACTTGTGCACTCCTGCTAAGCTAAACAAGTTTCCAGCAACCTAGGAGTAAGGCTGGATCTACTTACCCTGTGCTACGGATCCAGCGATGTTCCTCCCGGCTTTGACGTCAGACATCCGCCCTCCGTTTGCCTGGAAACACCTGCGTTCGGACGACCACTCCCAGAAAACGGCATCCAACGGTGAGTATCCGCCCCGGAACCGCCTCTCCGCTGTCAATCTTCCTGCGTTAAGTGCTGCGTCTTTTTTCATTGTGAGCGTCGTTGCCCAGCGACTGTAGTCACCTGGCAATGACGCACGTGCGCTTTGCGAACGCCACGCATGCGCATTTCCGACCCGTTCGCACCACAGCAAAGAACTGCTGCATGCGAATGGGTCGGAATGACCCCCATATCACTACCTAGCGCTGACTGTGTACCTTAATAGCTACACAGTAATTACACAGCCCGCCTCCCTTCTACAACCCCTGGTACCGCACAGGATAGCTGGGGTTGCGTGGAGGGACAGCTCTCACTGTCAGCGTCACTGTAGTGGATCTGCAGGCAGGAAAATGGCGCTGGTGAGCTGCTGGGTCCACTCTGAGGAGAAGCTCCGCCCCTTGATCATGGCGCTGCTTCCCGCACTTTCCTTCTTTATACTGGCCTGAGGAATGGTGCTGGCAGCGTTACCGAGTGACCAGTGTAGGGCATAGGTGCTGGCTCAGGGCGCCCCTCACAGCGCCGCACAATGTACCGCTGAGCCTTCGGAGCGCGGTCCATACCACGCTCCCACCCTGTTGCCGCCATCTTCACACCTGCTCCCCGCTTGTCACGGGGGGCCAGTGACTCACTCGCCACCGGAATTCTTCTGGCTCTGTTAGGGGGTGGCGGCATGCTGCGGGAGTGAGCGGTCACCTGGGGCGGCTAACGGTCAGCACCCTCAGGAGCTCAGTGTCCTGTCAGCGGAGATAGTGGCTCAGACCCCGCAGGGTGGACACTACTCTTCCCCTAAGTCCCATGAAGCAGGGAGGCTGTTGCCAGCAGCCTCTCTGTGTATAAATTATTCTCAGAAAACAGTAAAACTGAAGAAGCTCTAGGAGCTCCCCTAGCTGTGACCAGCTCCTCCGGGCACATTTTCTAAACTGAGTCTGGTAGGAGGGGCATAGAGGGAGGAGCACACTGTTAAACTCTTAAAGTGCCAATGGCTCCTAGTGGACTCGTCTATACCCCATGGTACTAATGTGGACCCCAGCATCCTCTATGACGTAAGAGAAATAATAATAACAATAACAACAACAACAACAACAACAACAGGACACCACAGGCCGCTCCCTTTTGTATAATAATAATAATAATAATAATAATAATAATAGAATGTCCTATCTTTATTATTATTATACAGGGGAAGCAGCCTGTGGTGTCCTGTTATTGTTAGTATACAGGGGTAGCAGTCTGTGATGTCCTGTTAATAATAATAATAATAATAATAATAATAATAATAATAATAATAACAGGACATCACAGACTGCTCCCCCTGTATACTAACAATAACAGGACACCACAGCCTGCTTCCCCTGTATAATAAGAATGACAGGACATTATAATAATAATAATAATAATAATAATAATAATAATAAGTGGATACCACAGGCTTCTCCTCCTGTATAATAATAATAATATTAATAACAACAACAACTGCACACCACAGGCTACTCCCCCTGTATAATAATAATAATAATAATAAAAATACTACTAATAATAATAATAATAAGTGGATACCACAGGCTTCTCCTCCTGTATAATAATAATAATAATAATAATATTAATAACAACAACAACTGCACACCACAGGCTACTCCCCCTGTATAATAATAATAATAATAATAATGCTTCCCCTGTATAATAATAACAGGACACCACAGGCTGCTCATCCTGAATAAAAAAAATGACACCACAGGCTGCTCCTACTGTACAATAATAATAACAGGACACCACAGGCTGCTCCCCCTGTATAATAATAATAATAATAATAATAATAGGACACCAATGGCTACTCCACCCTGTATAATAATAATAATAATAATAATAATTGTACACCACAGGCTGCTCCCTCTGTATAATAATAACAGGACACCACAGACTGCTCCTTCTGTATAACAATAATAACAACAACAACAACAACAACAGGACACCACAGGCTGCTCCCCCTGTAGAGTAGGATACCACAGGCATTATGACAACACAGGATGCTACCACTGTATATTATTGCAACACAGGCTACTCCTCCTGTATACTATGACAGCACAGGATGCTACCGCTGTATATTATTGCAACACAGGCTACTCCTCCTGTATACTATGACAGCACAGGATGCTACCGTTGTATATTATGACAACACAGGCCACTCCCCCTGTATACTATGACAGCACAGGACGCTACCCCTGTATATTATGACAACACAGGCCACTCCCCCTGTATACTATTGACAGCACAGGATGCTACCCCTGTATACTATGACAACACAGGCTGCTCCTCCTGTATACTATGACAACACAGGCCGCTCCCCCTGTACAGCACAATGCCACAGGACACTACACCTGTAATGTCCCGTGTATAGAATTACGGTAACGGTGGGGTCTGCGCCACATGTATTACGGTAAGGGCGGGGTCTGCACCACCTGTATTACGGTAACAGTGTGGTCTTGTGCCACCTGTATTACGGTAACGGCGGGGTCTGCGCCACCTGTATTACGGTAACGGCGGGGGCTGCGCCACCTGTATTACGGTAACGGTGGGGGCTGCGCCACCTGTATTACGGTAACGGCGGGGGCTGCGCCACCTGTATTACGGTAACGGCGGGGTGTGCGCCACCTGTATTACGGTAACGGCGGGGTCTGCGCCTCCTGTATTACAGTAACGGCGGGGTGTGCGCCACCTGTATTACAGTAACGGTGGGGTCTGCGCCCCCTGTATTACGGTAATAGGACACTAGAGTGTCAGCCACCTGTACAGGGATAATGCAGCACCAGAGGCTGCTCCAGCTGCACTATAACAAGGCACCAGAGGCTGCTCCCCCTGTAGTACAGAACCTGACACCAGAGCTGCTCAGCCTATAGAATAATAATAATAATATAATTACCTGCTGCCAGACACAGCAATGGCTGCTCTCTGCTCCGCCTCCTGCTGCCTTGTGGGAATGATAGAAGGAAGGCGGAGCTCAGACCAGGGGAAAATGGCCGCCGCTCCTGACGTCACTACACGGCCAGGAAACCTATTGCTGCTGCCGGACTGGTCTACAAGAAAATGGCCGCCGGCCTCCTGCACTGAGGACATATATGGTAATAGTATTTGCAGAGGGCGGGGCTGTGGCCTGGGTGTCGGAGAGGAGTGGCCAGTAACCAGGAAGCAGTTTTTGCCAATCATGCCCTACTTCCTGCCTGTGCGTTCCACCTTACTTCCGTAATGTGCGTTCCACATACAGGAAGTGAGTTTTCATCGACTGCTGCAGCCTCCCAGTGTCCGTGGAGATCAGGTAATGGCGTCTAACTATACAGGGGGAGCAGCATGTGGTGTCCAGATATTATTATTATACAGGGGGGGCAGCCTGTGGTGTCCTGTTATTATTATTATACAGGAGGAGCAGCCTGTAGTGGGCAGTTATTTTTATTATTATACAGGGGGAGCAGCCTGTGGTGTCCTGATATTATTATTATACAGGAGAAGCAGCCTGTGGTGTCCTGTTATAATTATTGTTGTTATTATTATTATTATTATTATTATTATTATTATTATTATTATTATTATACAGGGGAGCAGCCTGTGGTGTCCTGTTGTTGTTATTATTATTATTATTATTATTATTATTATTATTATTATTATTATTATTATTATTATACAGGGGGAGCAGCCTGTGGTGTCCTGTTATTATTATTATTATTATTATTATTATTATTATTATTAACAGGACACCACAGGCTGCTCCCCCTGTATTATAATAATAATAATAATAATAATAATAATAAAAATATTATTATATTATTATACAGGTTGAGCAGCCTGTTGGGTCCTGTTATTATTATACAGGGGGAGCAGCCTGTAGTGTCCTGTTATTATTATTCAAGAGGAGTAGCCTGTGGTGTCTTTTTATTATTATTATTATTATTATTATTATTATTATTATTATTATACAGAGGGAGCAGCCTGTGGTGTCTTGTTGTTGTTTTTGTTGTTGTTATTATTATTATTATTATTATTATTATTATTATAATACAGGGGGAGCGGACTGTGGTGTCCTGTTATTATTATTATTTTTTAGAGGGAGCAGCCTGTGGTGTCGTGTTGTTGTTATTATTTTTATTATACAGGGGGAGCAGCCTGTAGTGTATTGTTGTTTTTTGTTTATTATTATTATTATTATTATTATTATTATTATTATACAGGGGGAGCAGCCTGTAGTGTATTGTTGTTTTTTGTTTATTATTATTATTATTATTATTATTATACAGGGGGAGCAGCCTTTGGAGTCCTGTTATTATTATAATACAAGAGTAGCAGCCTGTGGTGTCCTCTTGTTATTATTATAATACAGGAGGAGCAACCAGTGGAATCCAGTCATTATTATTATTATTATTATTATTATACAGGAGGAGCAGCCTGTGGTGTCCTGTTGTTATTATTATACAGGAGGAGCAACCAGTGGAATCCAGTCATTATTATTATTATTATTATTATTATTATACAGGAGGAGCAGCCTGTGGAATACAGTTGTTATTATTATACAGAGGGAGCAGCAGCCTGTGGTGTCCTGTAAGTATTATTATTATTATTATTATATAGCAGGTGTAGCCTGTGGTGTCCTGTTATTATAATACAGGGGGAGTAGCCTGTGGTGTCCTTTTATTATTATTCAGGAGGAGCAACCTGTGGTGTCATGTTAATAAAGACATATGTTAATATTTTTATACTGGGGTGCAGCCTTTCGTGTCGTTGTTGTTATTATTATTAATTTTATTATATGTAATTGTGGGGATTGAAAATATTGCTCAAATTCTAGGATATATTAAGGCAGAGACCATAATATCCCTGGCATGTGTAACAGATGATAATTGGAGCAGTATGAAGCAAATGAATATCACACTCCTGGGAGTGTCACTGTGACATCACTTATAATCTACAGTAATAATACAGGGACATGACTGGGGAGGTGAGGGGGTCTGGGAGCATCACAGTGACATCACTTATATCTATAGTAATAATACAGGGACATGACTGGGGAGGTGAGGGGGTTTGGGATAGTCACTCTGTCACTTATATCTATATAAATAATACAGGGACATGACTGCGGAGGTGAGGGGATCTGGGAGTGTCACAGTGACATCACTTATATCTATAGTAATACGGGACATGGCTGGGGAGGTGAGGGGATCTGGGATAGTCACTCTGACATCACTTATATCTATGGAAATAATACAGGGACATGACTGGGGAGGTGAGGGGATCTGGGATAGTCACTCTGACGTCACTTATATATATATATATATATATATATATATATATATATATATATATATAAATAATACAGGGACATGACTGGGGGGTGAGGGGATCTGGGAGCGTCACTGTGACATCACTTATATCTATAGTAATAATACAGGGTCATGACTGGGGAGGTGAGGGGATCTGGGAGAGTCACAGTGAAATCACTTATATCTATAGTAATAATACAGGGACATGACTGGGGTGATGAGGGGGATCTGGGAGTGTCACAGTGACATCACTAATATCTATAGTAATAATACAGGGACATGACTGGGGAGATGAGGGGGATCTGGGAATGTCACAGTGACATCACTTATATCTATAGTAATAATACAGGGACATGATTGGGGAGGTGAGGGGGACCTGGGAGTGTCACAGTGACAAGAGAAAGAAAGTAGACTTCTTTGTGGGCGCACTCTTGTGAAGAAATAATGAGATATTCTCAAAGAATAAAACTTCAACTTTTATTACATATTATTAAGAAATTATTCAATCTCCTGAGAACAACTAATGTCTCCTGCCGCCTTTCCCCTGCCTGTCTCCTGCCACCCTCACCCTGCTGCCCACCTGCCTGTCACCTGCCGCCTTTCCCCTGCCTGTCTCCTGCCGCCTTTCCCCTTCCTGTCTTCTGTCGCCTTTCCCCAGCCTGTCTCTTGCCGTCTTTCCCCTGCCTGTCTCCAGCCGCCTTTCTCCTGCCTGTCTCATGCCGCCTTTCCCTTGCCTGTCTCCTGTCGCCTTTCCCCTGCCTGTCTCCTGTCGCCTTTCCCCTGCCTGTCTCCTGTCGCCTTTCCCCTGCCTGCCTCTTGCTGCCTTTTCCTTGCCTGTCTCCAGCCGCCTTTCTCCTGCCTGTCTCTTGCCGCCTTTCCCTTGCCTGTCTCCAGCCGCCTTTCTCCTGCCTGTCTCTTGCCGCCTTTCCCTTGCCTGTCTCCTGCCACCCCATGCCTGTCTCCTGCCACCTTTGCTACACCATCGGCTGGATGTGTGAAACCTGAGGTCACAGAGACTGTACGCCGCAGCTCCATGAATGAGGCCATGAAATTTCCCTCAGGAGACCCTGTCCCTTCACAACCAATTCTCACCCTTACACCACTTCATGGCTGCAGCCATACTCGTCTGACAACTCAGGACACCTAAAGCACATGCTCCGTATGGGTCCTGCACATGAGCGGTGCACATCAGCTCATTGTGACTCCACCCACAATAGCGCTACACTCTAGATCAGGCCCACTATGCAGTACAGCCTTATGGGGCTGGGTCACAGGAACCTCGGAGACACTGACCAGGACTCTATGGCTGTGGAGAAATAGGAGACTTAATGACCGCTCTATTCCATATTTACTATGTTATTATTATTATTATTATTATTATTATACAGGGGGAGCAGCCTGTGGTGTCCTGTTGTTATTATTATTATTATTATTATTATTAACAGGACACCACAGGCTGCTCCCCCTGTATTATAATAATAATAATAATAATAATAATAAAAATATTATTATATTATTATACAGGTTTAGCAGCCTGTTGGGTCCTGTTATTATTATACAGGGGGAGCAGCCTGTAGTGTCCTGTTATTATTATTCAAGAGGAGTAGCCTGTGGTGTCTTTTTATTATTATTATTATTATTATTATTATTATTATTATTATTATACAGAGGGAGCAGCCTGTGGTGTCTTGTTGTTGTTTTTGTTGTTGTTATTATTATTATTATTATTATTATAATACAGGGGGAGCGGACTGTGGTGTCCTGTTATTATTATTATTTTTTAGAGGGAGCAGCCTGTGGTGTCGTGTTGTTGTTATTATTTTTATTATACAGGGGGAGCAGCCTGTAGTGTATTGTTGTTTTTTGTTTTTTATTATTATTATTATTATTATACAGGGGGAGCAGCCTTTGGAGTCCTGTTATTATTATAATACAAGAGTAGCAGCCTGTGGTGTCCTCTTGTTATTATTATAATACAGGAGGAGCAACCAGTGGAATCCAGTCATTATTATTATTATTATTATTATTATTATTATACAGGAGGAGCAGCCTGTGGTGTCCTGTTGTTATTATTATACAGGAGGAGCAACCAGTGGAATCCAGTCATTATTATTATTATTATTATTATTATTATTATTATACAGGAGGAGCAGCCTGTGGAATACAGTTGTTATTATTATACAGAGGGAGCAGCAGCCTGTGGTGTCCTGTAAGTATTATTATTATTATTATTATATAGCAGGTGTAGCCTGTGGTGTCCTGTTATTATAATACAGGGGGAGTAGCCTGTGGTGTCCTTTTATTATTATTCAGGAGGAGCAACCTGTGGTGTCATGTTAATAAAGACATATGTTAATATTTTTATACTGGGGTGCAGCCTTTCGTGTCGTTGTTGTTATTATTATTAATTTTATTATATGTAATTGTGGGGATTGAAAATATTGCTCAAATTCTAGGATATATTAAGGCAGAGACCATAATATCCCTGGCATGTGTAACAGATGATAATTGGAGCAGTATGAAGCAAATGAATATCACACTCCTGGGAGTGTCACTGTGACATCACTTATAATCTACAGTAATAATACAGGGACATGACTGGGGAGGTGAGGGGGTCTGGGAGCATCACAGTGACATCACTTATATCTATAGTAATAATACAGGGACATGACTGGGGAGGTGAGGGGGTCTGGGAGCATCACAGTGACATCACTTATATCTATAGTAATAATACAGGGACATGACTGGGGAGGTGAGGGGGTTTGGGATAGTCACTCTGTCACTTATATCTATATAAATAATACAGGGACATGACTGCGGAGGTGAGGGGATCTGGGAGTGTCACAGTGACATCACTTATATCTATAGTAATACGGGACATGGCTGGGGAGGTGAGGGGATCTGGGATAGTCACTCTGACATCACTTATATCTATAGAAATAATACAGGGACATGACTGGGGAGGTGAGGGGATCTGGGATAGTCACTCTGACGTCACTTATATATATATATATATATATATATATATATAAATAATACAGGGACATGACTGGGGGGTGAGGGGATCTGGGAGCGTCACTGTGACATCACTTATATCTATAGTAATAATACAGGGTCATGACTGGGGAGGTGAGGGGATCTGGGAGAGTCACAGTGAAATCACTTATATCTATAGTAATAATACAGGGACATGACTGGGGTGATGAGGGGGATCTGGGAGTGTCACAGTGACATCACTAATATCTATAGTAATAATACAGGGACATGACTGGGGAGATGAGGGGGATCTGGGAATGTCACAGTGACATCACTTATATCTATAGTAATAATACAGGGACATGATTGGGGAGGTGAGGGGGACCTGGGAGTGTCACAGTGACAAGAGAAAGAAAGTAGACTTCTTTGTGGGCGCACTCTTGTGAAGAAATAATGAGATATTCTCAAAGAATAAAACTTCAACTTTTATTACATATTATTAAGAAATTATTCAATCTCCTGAGAACAACTAATGTCTCCTGCCGCCTTTCCCCTGCCTGTCTCCTGCCACCCTCACCCTGCTGCCCACCTGCCTGTCACCTGCCGCCTTTCCCCTGCCTGTCTCCTGCCGCCTTTCCCCTTCCTGTCTTCTGTCGCCTTTCCCCAGCCTGTCTCTTGCCGTCTTTCCCCTGCCTGTCTCCAGCCGCCTTTCTCCTGCCTGTCTCATGCCGCCTTTCCCTTGCCTGTCTCCTGTCGCCTTTCCCCTGCCTGTCTCCTGTCGCCTTTCCCCTGCCTGTCTCCTGTCGCCTTTCCCCTGCCTGCCTCTTGCTGCCTTTTCCTTGCCTGTCTCCAGCCGCCTTTCTCCTGCCTGTCTCTTGCCGCCTTTCCCTTGCCTGTCTCCAGCCGCCTTTCTCCTGCCTGTCTCTTGCCGCCTTTCCCTTGCCTGTCTCCTGCCACCCCATGCCTGTCTCCTGCCACCTTTGCTACACCATCGGCTGGATGTGTGAAACCTGAGGTCACAGAGACTGTACGCCGCAGCTCCATGAATGAGGCCATGAAATTTCCCTCAGGAGACCCTGTCCCTTCACAACCAATTCTCACCCTTACACCACTTCATGGCTGCAGCCATACTCGTCTGACAACTCAGGACACCTAAAGCACATGCTCCGTATGGGTCCTGCACATGAGCGGTGCACATCAGCTCATTGTGACTCCACCCACAATAGCCCTACACTCTAGATCAGGGCCACTATGCAGTACAGCATTATGGGGCTGGGTCACAGGAACCTCGGAGACACTGACCAGGACTCTATGGCTGTGGAGAAATAGGAGACTTAATGACCGCTCTATTCCATATTTACTATGTTACATGTGCAATATGTTTTATGTGTTATATTTATTCCAGGAACTCCAGCTGTGGGGAACGGAGTCTTTACTACACATCACATGTTCTGCATTCTCTCTGATTCACTGAGGATGGACAAGGACAGGAGTCACAGGACTGAGAGGATAATAAATATCACCCTGGAGATCATCTACCTGCTGACTGGGGAGGTGAGTGGATCTGGGAGCGTCACAGTGACCTTATATCTAAAGTAACAATACAGGAACATGACTGGGAAGGTGAGGGGATCTGGGAGTGTCACAGTGACATCACTTATATCTACAATAATAATACATGGACATAACTGGGGAGGTGAGGGAATCGGAGCGTCACCATGAGGCCACATATCTATAGTAATAATACAGGGGTGTCACTGGGGAGGTTAGGGGGTCTTAGAGCATCATAGTGACTTCACGTATATCTATAGTAATACAGGGACATGACATGGGAGGTGAGGGGATTTTGAAGCGTTACTGGTAAGTAACTTATATTTATAGTAATAATACAGGGACTTGACTGTGGAGGTGGGGGGATCTGGTAGCGTCACAGTGATGTCACTTATAGCTATAGTAATAATACAGGGACATGACTGGGGAGGTGAGGAGATCTGGAAGCGTCACAGTGACATCACTTATATCTATAGTAATAATACAGGGACATGACTGGGGAGGTAATGGGATCTGGGAGCATCACTTTGACGTCACATATATCTCTAGCAATAATACAGGGACAAGACTGGGGAGGTGAGGGCATTTGGGAGCATCACAGAGATGACACTTTTGTCTATAGTAATAACTGGAAACAAGGAAGAGAGAAGTTATTACATGATCTGTGGTAGCACCCCCTATCTATGTATTCACATATTATAGAACTGACATTAGGGTTTTTTCGACAAATAACCAACATTTGTAATTAATAGTAGAATCCACTTAAATTTAGTCTACTGTGCAACAATATCCCTTTTCCCCTTCCCCCTTCAAATGCAGTTTATAGTAATAATGCAGGGACATGACTGGGAATGTGAGTGAATTTGGGAGTGTCACAGTGACATCACTTATATCTATAGTAATAATTCAGGGACATGACCGGGGATGTGAGGTGATCTGGGAGTGTCACTATAACATCACATATCTATAGTAATAATAAAGGGCCGTGACTGGGGAGGTGAGGGGGTCTGGGAGCGTCACAGCGACGTCACTTATATCTAAAGTAATTATACAAGGACTTGACTGTGGAGGTGAGGTGATCTGGGAGTGCCACTATAACATCACATATATATAGTAATAATACAGGGCCATGACTGGGGAGGTGAGGGGGTCTGGGAGCGTCACAGTGACGTCACTTATATCTTAAGTAATTATACAAGGACATGACTGGGGAGGATCTGGGAGTGTCACAGTGACGTCACTTTTATCTATAGTAATAATGCAGGGACATGACTTTGGAGATGAGGCAATCGGAGCATCATAGTGAGGTCACTTATATCTACGGTAATAATACAGGGACATGACTGGGGAGTTTGGGGGATCTGGGAGCGTCACAGTAAAATCACTTATATCTATAGTAATAATACAGGGACATGACTGAGGAGGTAAGGGGATCTGGGAGTGACACAGTGATGTCACATATCTATAGTATTAATACAGCCACCTGATTGGGGAGGTGAGAGGATCTGGGAATGTCACAGTGATATCACTTACATCTATAGTAATAATATAGGGACATGACTGGTGAGGTGAGGGGATCTGGGAGTGTCACAGTGACATCACATATCAATAGTAATAATACAGGGACATAACTGTGGAGGTGAGGGAATCTGGGAGTGTCACAGTGACGTCACTTATTTCTATAGTAATAATATAGGGACATGACTTGGGAGGTGAGGGGATCTGGGAGTGTATATATTGATATATGATGTCTCCACCATTACACAGGATTACACAATAGTGAAGAAGACATAGAATGAGTTTGAGACACAGAGCAGCCATCCCCATGTATCAGGAGGACTGAGTAAAATCCAGAGCCCCATCACGGTGCCTCCACCTCACTCACTGACACATGAGAGACACAATGACCAGAAGATCCTGGAACTCACCAACAAGATCATTCAGTTGCTGACTGGAGAGGTGACTGCTGGGAATGGAGCATTATACAGTAACACCAGGGGATGTGTCTGGGTGATGACTGGAGAGGTGGCTGCTGGGAATGGGGCATTATACAGTAACACGAGGGATGTGTCTGGGTGATGACTGGAGAGGTGACTGCTGGAAAGGGGACATTATACAGTAACACCAGGGGATGTGTCTGGGTGATGACTGGAGAGGTAACTGCTGGGAATGGGACATTATGCAGTAACACCAGGGGATGTGTCTGGGTGATGATTGGAGAGGTGACTGCTGGGAATGGGACATTATACAGTAACACCGGGGGATGTGTCTGGACGATAACTGGAGATATGACTGCTGGGAATGGGGCATTATACAGTAACACCAGTGGACATGTCTGGCTGATGACTGGAGAGGTGACTGCTGGGAATGGGGAATTATACAGTAACACCAGGGGACGTGTATGAGTGATGACTGGAGAGGTGACTGCTGGGAATGGGACATTATACAGTAACACCGGGGGATGTGTCTGGGTGATGACTGGAGAGGTGACTGCTGGGAATGGGACATTATACAGTAACACCAGGGGACGTGTCTGGGTGATGACTGGAGAGGTGACTACTGGGAATGGGGCATTATACAGTAACACCAGGGGACGTGTCTGGTGGGATGACTTTATCACTCTTTGTGTCAGGTTACTATAAGGTGTCAGGATGTCACTGTCTATGTCTCCATGCAGGAGGTTGAGTATATAGAGGAACACAGGGGTCTGTACAAGGACGTGATGATGGAGAATCACCGGCCCCTCACATCACTGGGTAAGAGGAGACTGTCATGTATTGTACAGGGGAGAGCAGGTATGGGGGCCCCTATATACACACATCATCTGATAATCACATATATACACTGTACTCAGTCACTGTGTGTCTCCTACAGATGGGCCCAGTAACAGAGATACCCCAGAGAGATGTCCCCGTCCTCTGTATTCCCAGGATTGTACAGAGGAGAATCACAGGATCCCACAGGAGGATCAGGTAGGTGGGATTTAGGGTCTCACCCAAAGTGACTGTCACTATATGATCTGTAAAGCAGCTGTGTGTGTCATTATATTTGTATTGTTTAATCTATTACTGAAATCAACAATTTTACAATCTTTTATTAATGGTTTACATAGGGTGAAGCCCAATTAAATAATATTAAAGTCAAAGGTACAGAGGGAGAAGAAGAGACGTATGTGACTGTTATAAAGGCAGAAGATATAGAGGGAGAAGAAGAGACGTATGTGACTGATATAAAGGCAGAAGATATAGAGGGAGAAGAAGAGACGTATGTGACTGTTATAAAGGCAGAAGATATAGAGGGAGAAGAAGAGACGTATGTGACTGATATAAAGGCAGAAGATATAGAGGGAGAAGAAGAGACGTATGTGACTGATATGAAGGCAGAAGATATAGAGGAAGAAGAAGAGACGTATGTGACTGATATGAAGGCAGAAGATATAGAGGGTGAAGAAGAGACGTATGTGACTGATATGAAGGCAGAAGATATAGAGGGAGAAGAAGAGACGTATGTGACTGATATAAAGGCAGAAGATATAGGGGGAGAAGAAGAGACGTATGTGACTGATATAAAGGAAGAAGATATAGGGGGAGAAGAAGAGACGTATGTGACTGATATGAAGGCAGAAGATATAGAGGAAGAAGAAGAGACGTATGTGACTGATATGAAGGCAGAAGATATAGAGGGAGAAGAAGAGACGTATGTGACTGATATGAAGGCAGAAGATATAGAGGGAGAAGAAGAGACGTATGTGACTGATATAAAGGCAGAAGATATAGGGGGAGAAGAAGAGACGTATGTGACTGATATGAAGGCAGAAGATATAGAGGAAGAAGAAGAGACGTATGTGACTGATATAAAGGCAGAAGATCTAGAGGGAGAAGAAGAGACGTATGTGACTGATATAAAGGCAGAAGATCTAGAGGGAGAAGAAGAGACGTATGTGACTGATATAAAGGCAGAAGATATAGAGAGAGAAGAAGAGACGTATTTGACTGATATAAAGGCAGAAGATATAGAGGGAGAAGAAGAGACGTATGTGACTGATATAAAGGAAGAAGATATAGGGGGAGAAGAAGAGACGTATGTGACTGATATGAAGGCAGAAGATATAGAGGGAGAAGAAGAGACGTATGTGACTGATATAAAGGCAGAAGATCTAGAGGGAGAAGAAGAGACGTATGTGTGGGGTGATCAGAATTGTAAGGAGGAGGAAATCCCTACAGATATCGGCACAGGTGAGTAATAAACACTTATTACAGAAGTCACATATTCTCGTTGCTCAGTCACTACCGCAATCTCTTATCCTACACCCTCCTCTGTCAGTACAAACTAATGTGGAATATGTATTTTCCCAGTGGGAGAGTCAGGAGACATCAGCCCCTATTATACTCCTGCTCTCCCCTCACATCATGTCACTGTGTATTACCAGCCCAGAGATCTGACCAGTCTCCTCCCCACACTCTCTGGTGTATCTCATACATCAGGAGACATCAGCCCCTATTATACTCCTGCTCTCCCCCTCACATCATGTCACTGTGTGTTACCAGACCTGATATCTGACCAGTCTCCTCCCCACACTCTCTGTTGTATCTCATACATCAGGAGCCATCAGCCCCTATTATATTCCTGCTCTCCCCCTCACATCATGTCACTGTGTGTTACCAGCCCAGATATCTGACCAGTCTCCTCCCCACACTCTCTGGTGTATCTCATACATCAGGAGCCATCGGTCCCTATTATACTCCTGCTCTCCTCCTCACATCATGTCACTGTGTGTTACCAGCCCAGAGATCTGACCAGTCACCTCCCCACACTCTCTGGTGTATCTCATACATCAGGAGACATCAGCCCCTATTATACTCCTGCTCTCCCCCTCACATCATGTCACTGTGTGTTACCAGCCCAGAGTTCTGACCAGTCTCCTCCCCACACTCTCTGGTGTATCTCTTACATCAGGAGACATCAGCCCCTATTATACTCCTGCTCTCCCCCTCACATCATGTCACTCTGTGTTACCAGCCCAGAGATCTGACCAGTCTCCTCCCCACACTCTCTGGTGTATCTCATACATCAGGAGACATCAGCCCCTATTATACTCCTGCTCTCCCCTTCACATCATGTCACTGTGTGCTAGCAGCCCAGAGATCTGACCAGTCTCCTCCTCACACTCTCTGGTGTATCTCATACATCAGGAGACATCAGCCCCTATTATACTCCTGCTCTCCCCTTCACATCATGTCACAGTGTGCTAGCAGCCCAGAGATCTGACCAGTCTCCTCCTCACACTCTCTGGTGTATCTCATATATCAGGAGACATCAGCCCCTATTATACTCCTGCTCTCCCCTTCACATCATGTCACTGTGTGCTAGCAGCCCAGAGATCTGACCAGTCTCCTCCTCACACTCTCTGGTGTATCTCATATATCAGGAGACATCAGCCCCTATTATACTCCTGCTCTCCCCTTCACATCATGTCACTGTGTGCTAGCAGCCCAGAGATCTGACCAGTCTCCTCCTCACACTCTCTGGTGTATCTCATACATCAGGAGACATCAGCCCCTATTATACTCCTGCTCTCCCCTTCACATCAAGTCACTGTGTGCTAGCAGTACCTCCACCTATGGTATTACATGCCCTGAGAGTATCCCTGTTAGCACACGCCAGTCTATATATAAACCACTTATTTCTGGCATGGTGCGGCTGCTTGCTGGGGCACAGGCTCGGGGTTCCTCATGCCACGTGACACAATGCTTAGGAAATATCTGGTTCAGCCCCTGTCATGTATCCACATGCTCCTGTAACAGCCAGCCTCAGGGAATTGGCTAATGAGCGGCTCCTGTTACTGAGTTGGCAGCATCCGGGTCTTGCTTCCGTCGCCTTAGGTATATAATACATTTATTGAGCTTGTGTATGGGAACCAGCATTGAGGATCCTGCACATTCCCAGCTGATTACCTGTCCCCTGGCACTAGGATGACGGCCTTCTCTGGCTTCTGATCCATGGCCTTAAGGGCACACCAGTGGTTCATAATGGAAGTATCTTCAGGATTGTTCACGTCTAAGTAGGAGGACAGGGCCTCTTGCAAAGTTCTGGTGCCTTCAGCATCCATTAATATATAATTCTGCAATCTCCAAGGTGGTAATTGAGGAGTAGCGGGAAAAGGCGACCAGGACCCTATCAGAGGGGAGTGTTCAGACCATGAAATTGTTGTCGGTAGAAAAATTCAAGCGACCAGGTTCTGGGATACACTGTGATAAATAAGGAGACTGACACAGGACATATTATAAAGGAGAAGCATTTATTTCTCTAAGTTACAACAATGAGAACCTGCAAATAACAAGTTATACTCCGTTACAGTAATAGCAAGAACAAATTAGAATACTCCGCTCTTATCTAAGATGTTTCATGATCTGTCCCAGATGATGGTCATCGATTACGTAGTTTAAACAGTATAGTTCAGTCACCCTCAGGGTCCCTCTTTAATAACTCTGTCTGAATTTCATAAACTGAGGTGGGTTAATAGAAGTCTATATCCGCTGCAGACAGAACCAGCTTCAATCAGAACTAACCTGCTATGTGTAAGTCTCTAGGCTTTCTCTCTGCAAGGATACACTAACATTGTCTTACCAGATATTACATTCAGGTCTGTGATGCTGGGTGCAGTAGTCATTCAGTATAACATCATTTATCTTATCCTGGACGACTGTCCCCTTTCACCTACTTATGTATACAATACCCCAAACATCTTACTAGACAGTTTCCATCTGAGATACTGATAACAGGAACATATATCTATTATAATCAGCCAGCCTAAAAGCTATGTATATTCTTCCCACTCACTATGTCCTTCACACTCGGTCAAAGGTCAAATTCAGCTAATAAAGGGAGCATGAAGAAGCTGAGGTACGGGCGACATTACTGGTCTGTTCATCAGTAGTGGAGGATCTATCAAGATGAGGGTCTGGAGCAAGAGTAACATCTCCCATAAGGAGAAGTGCAATTTCTTGTAGCTTTTGAAAAACAATATATAAGAATTTGGGGCTGTCTTGCTATAGGGGTATAGAGAGAAGTAAGGGTGACATATTTATAGTGGATTTTCCCAACTAGAATCAAAGATCTACCATTGCAATCCACCTACTTGCTGTACAGGTGAAAGGGGCAGGATCTATTAGAAAGGATGGCTACACCACAGGAGATAGAGCATGTTGGGTAGTTATTGGTAAACTGAGGGGGAGAGTCCAATGGAACATGGCTACCACCGCCGCCTTCTGGTCAGCAAAATATTTTATTGCAAGACGTCTCTTATGAGGAGGAATTAAGACCTTTTACATTAAGAATTAAAAACGTCACCATGATAGAGATCAGATCATGGTATGAACCATCTAGGCTCATCTGTGTAAAGTCCAATAGAGTCTGTAGGGTGTGTGCATACTTCAAACTATCAAATCACAGAAAAAATAAAATAGGGAACAAAAATGGGAGACAAACAGAAATAGCGTCCATAAAGGAGCTGGAGATTCCGTCACTAGGGAACCGTGACAGAAAGGTAGAAAAAGGTGGCGGTCGGGCCTAAAAGGGAAACCCACCGACTACCCCAAGTAGCCATACGAGAGGGCAAAATCTAGTCATCATAGTAACAATTGTACAAAGAAATATCAAATCTCAATGTATCCAAAGGAGGTAAAGGCCAAGAACCTGGTCTGTTATCCAATGTACGTTCCACCAACACAGTTATAAGGGCAACAGGATGTTACATAAATCAGTCATGCTTTACCTGAACACCCAAACATTCTAGAAAGGTATTATGAAATGTAACAGTGGAAAGAATATCAGACCATATACCATGTAGCAATTATATAGCACAGGAAATAAAGATAAAAATATACGTTTTATATCCATAACAAGAGCAAATAAATCTGGTCCAAAAATAGATCCATTCCCAGTAACTTAGTCCCAGTTGTCACATGTTACAGTAGGAAACAAACTCTGAGTGTCTCTAACAGTCTTACTCCTTTAGCATATTACTTGAAGACGGAAAACAACGCCTCCGGGATTGGTTTAGGTAAAGTGTCATGAAGTACTGTCAACAGGAATGTCCCAATTTTTCAGAATAGCAGGGCCATCCTCAGGTGAAGGTATCTCTGTGAAGGCACCATTTCTCATTACAATAACCTTAGTAGGAAAGCCCCATTTGTATTTGCACATTTCCTTGGGTGGAACAGATGCCTTTTGCCCAGCGTCGCAGGAGAAGTTTCTGGAAATAGCGCAGATTATCCAGGCACTCAGCTGTGGATCAGGAAGACAGTGGCTCATAGAATGCTTTCTTTAAGGTGAAAAAGTGCACCCTGAGCAGAGTGTCCCTCGGTGCTTGGATAGGGGTCTGTTTGGACTTTGGGAGTCTATGGATCTTGTCAGTAATAAGAAAGTCCGAGGCAGAAGTCTTCGGTGGAAGTTTCTGAAAAGAGGACCATGGCATAAACTTAAAGCTCAGCATTTGTAAAAGAATCCAGAATGCCCATTATTGATATTATTTCTCTGAGACCTGTCTTCTAAATCAATGACTTTATCATGAATAGAGACCGGGTCTTCCTGAAGGGTGTCGTGCTGAAATCAGATCTTTGTGAGACGCAACAATCTCATCTTAGTCTGTACGAGTGCCAATCTCACTGATATCTGACCTCAAAGCTTGAATATTAGAGTTCAGTTTTGAGGTTATTTCAGTCCTTAAATGCAGATAACATAGAATGTATAGATCGTAGAGTAACAGGATCATCTAGAGAGTCTTAAGACGTCTTCAGCCGTTACAGCTGGGCTGTGCATCTGACAAGAAGAAGCAGATGATGTTGTAGCAGTCTGAGAAGTACCACCTGAATTCGAGGTACTAAAGAGATGGACAGGCGGGGCCGATTTGGTACCTTTTAACCTTTTTTGGAGGCATGGTAAGCCGGTTACAAAGAGACTGACCTCTCAGAGATAGGAAAATACAAATGATCTATAAATGGTACGCTGTCAGGAGGTTACATCAAGATGACTCTGTTCAAAATGACATTCTTAGTCGGGGTGACAGGGGTATCTGAGCCAAAATTTCAAGTAAACATGATGTAATGCAACTCAAATAACACAGTAATGACCGAGAAATTCCACTAGAGGTCAGCGTGATCACAGACGTGAAGTACTCAGCACAGAGAGACACAAATGGCAAAATATATTCAGTGAATAAATCCACAAAATAACATACTGTGAGGTTGTATTCAGAGTGTAATGAGCTGTACTCAGACGATACTTGATACTGGGCTCTGCATGTAGACTGAGAGGAAGTAGATTATACTGGTACCATATAAATAGAAGGTGGTTTCACCTCAAGGCAAATGCTTCAATTTAGTGCAGTGACCCCAATCCAGCCATCAGGACACTTATTTAGCAGCTTATATCAATTTTACACCTTATTGAAGGCAGAAGGCAAAGCATGTGATGGCCGGGTACCAGGATCCAAAATGGCAGCTATCTTACTTCCCAATACCACCGCTGGGCTCCGGTAACTGTGGGCAGCCCGTTCTGTCCCCATCAGTAGCGGAAGCTGTGCACCCATGTGAATGGGAGAGCAAGTGATCCCGACTGAGCCAAAAGCGCCTCCAAGTCAGGTGTCCGGAGAATACAGCCCATGGCTTCCGCGGCGTCACTAGGCTGCAGCAGTGAACAGTGCCCGGAGTGAGCAGAGCGAGTAGCTATAGGGCAGGAGGAGTGGGGGACTTAATAGATTGCGTCTTGGTCCCAGTGGCAGCTGAGGGCTATCAGGTAGGGTAGATAAGAAGCCTCTTTTTGAGGAGAGCTCCAGAAAGCACGTCTGGATGGACCACGCTCCTCTTTTTTATTATTTTATATACTAACAGGGGTGACAGGTGTGGTACATCCCTGCAAAGGCAGATCCAATCTCTTTCTCATCAGACTCTGCTGTCTTCCCTGCACTCTCACTCAGATGTTCACTGCTGCCAGTAGCACACGTATGAGAAGCAGAAGTATGGCGGCAGCTGTATAGATTCTGATACGTAATTCTCTATATCATACTTTCCGTACACACATCATTCTTATTACTATTGAGAGAATAGAGGTAAGACACTGATGATGGGGATGTAAAAGTGGATTATAACCTAGAAGATGATGATGATGATTGCAGGGTATCATATGGTGTATTGCATGTAAAATACCTTGTTCCACACCTGTCAGAGACGGTTTTGTTTGTGTCCCCGGAGGGGGCGCTAGTGGGTCAGTGGAGGTAGGTGGAATGAAGGGAGGAGGCAGTACTGGGTTTCTGCGCATGTGCACAATGAGGTTTATTAATAACAGAAAGTCCAGATAATAATAATGCAGCAGAAAGTAAAACAAACGAATGCAATGGAAATGGCAATGGTAACGGTAATCTGAAAGTCTATGGCAGATGATATTAAACAGTATTGAAGCAGAAACAATAATAACAGATGAGAAAAGTCAATCACTCAGTAAGATAACTGAAAGTCTATGGAAAATGAATGATAAATGAATTTGAGAAATAATATCCGGAATATAAATCAGAAGAATAAATGTCTTATGGAATGGTGCTGGTTTGGAAACCAGTGCAGGGTTAAAACAGGAAACTTAGGCAGTGATGGAAATGGCAAACCTTTGCATACGCAGGAGACCTACTCACAGTGCAGGTGATGAGGCACTGGCAGCAGCAAGCTGTGTCACAGGTGGAGGAATGAACACACCTGGAGTTTAGTCTTCAACTGCAGGCTGAAGCACACAAGGTGGTGATGAGTGTGAAGCCTTATGCAGGTTGCAGGTATTGCTGAGCCTTGAAGTTCCACGGCAGGATGCAGAATGACCAGGAGTATAAGTTCTTAGCAGAGAACCAGGAACTCAGGAGAAACAGGAACCGATCCTTTCATGTAGGTCGTCAGAATGACACAAAGTTCAGGACAACCTCTGACTCACCTGGTAGCTCCTGATATACCCCCTGACCGGCAGGCATTGGCTGGAGTGAGACAAGGGGGTGCGGCCAAGCTCAGGATTGGCTGCCGCACTTACACTGGAGCTGGTGATTAACCGGGAGAATAACACAGTAGATAGTTAATGCCATGCACTGCTGGTTGCTGGCTGGGATCAGTAGTGCACCGGGTGTAAATGCTGTTTAACTATAAACACTGTGTATTCCAGGCTGCTGGCTGAAACCAGTGGTTACCAAAAGACAGAACTGGTTAGGTGGAGCACGGTGAGCTGTGGGCTGCAGGAAACTGAAGACTGGAACTGCTGGGACCTGTAGTTCCACAGGTCCAATTCACAGGGAATACTCTGAGGACAGGGAACTGAAGCCAGAAGAGTCCTGTTCACTGGAAGTGATGCAATGGAGACTGCGGATTCCTGACAGTACCCTCCCTTTTATGGGTGGGCACCGAACACCCACGCAGGAACTTGGAAGATCCTTAAAAAAGAACTTAGGAATACACAAAAGCAGAGGTCCTCAAAAGTCTTCCCAACTTTCATCTTCAGAAGACAGATTTTCCTCGTCAGAACAAGTAGACCATTCATGGTCATTTGAGACAGATTTTACTTCCTGGGAGAAGGCATAACTCGGAAGGATAGAACCCCCCATAATGTAACTTGAGTTGTCATTAACAAACTCACTTTCAGAGTCAGAGTCCAGGTCTAGTGTGGTCATGGGAGCCTTTTGTTTAGGAACAACACTATCAGAGACAACCTGTGGACCAGTAGATTTGAAGCTATATGAGACACCAAGACTAGGGGTAACGGCAACATAGCCAATACTTACATCAACAGATGGCAGACTTTGAACTGGTTTTTGAGCTCTCCAATTCTTGTAATTCTTGAAATCTCTGATACATTGATTCAACAGAAACTGATCGAGTTTGGAAAGAGTTGAGTCAAAAAACTGAGAACTGGAAGACTGATCAGAAGACTGAGCAGATGTTGAATCCGGGAAGTCAATACCGTCAGAAGTGTTGCTGTAGGATGGAGACATGGAAGTATATGCAACTTTCAAATCTGAAGTCTGAGAACCTTGTCTTGACTTTGCAGCTTGGAAATCCTTAATAACTTGGTCTAATGTATCCTGATCTTGCACAGACAGAGATGTTGGAGAGGATGTAGCAGTAGACAAACTGTTGACAAATTGGCCGGAATGCCCAGATGACTTTGAACGCATAAACTTTGGAGCAAACTCCTGTTTTACGGCTTCGCAGAAAGCGGGAAGATCACTCAGTAGCGGATCTTTAGATTCAATGAGAGGATTCGCCCAGTCCAATGCTTTACCTTTGAAGAACAGGAGGAAGTATCTGATTGCATTAGCTGGAGTAATACTCACTGAAGATTCTGACTCAGTAAAAGCGAGGTATTGGCTCGCCACTGCACGGAACTGAGCATAGTCACCATCAAAGTAGACTAGAGCTTGTGTATCTTGTGGACACTTGGAAGGCTGAATGTCAGTTGAAGTCTCAGAAGACAATGTAGGACACTTGAGAGTAGAGGACTGGAATAAGCATTCAGAAGCCGGAGTAGAATTAACTTGAAATGCTCGAGGGTGGAGAGAGGACGTCATCTCCTGAATTAACTGACGAGAATTCTCTGCTGAGGTTGACAAAACGCTAGAAGCTTCATCTTTGGGTGAGATGCGTAGAACCTCCATCTGGATTGAGGCAACTGCAATATCTGAAAGAACTGTAGACTCTGGACATAGCGACAGGAGTTGCTTACTTGAAACACTGGAGAGAACCACACCGGGTTCAGAGGAACTGGAATCGGCAGGAACTGACGACAACTTTGGACAAACGGATGGAACAGGGATTTGTCCAGGACTACTTGAGTTGACTTGAACTGTAAGAGGCTGATCTGGACAGACGGATGGGACTGGATTGGGTCCAGATAAGCTTGAACTGGCTGGAACCGGATTTGATATGAAGAGACTGGAATCGTCTGGAACCGAAGGAGTCCTCGGAGTGACGGACAGGACCGGATTTGATCCGAGGATGCTGGAATCGGCTGGAACCGAAGGAGGTAGCTCAGCATTGGAAACAGAGCTACTCGGGTTGGCTGGAACCAGAGGAGGCTGATCCGGACAGACGGATGGGACCGGATTGGGTCCAGAAGAGCTTGAAGTGACAGGAACCGGTGGAGTCCTCGGACTGACGGATAGGACCGGATTTGATCCGAGGATTCTGGAATCGGCTGGAACCGAAGGAGGTAGCCCATCATTGGAGCCACTCAGGCTGGCTGGAACCAGTGGAGACTTTGGACCGACGGCTGGAACCGGGCTAGGTCCATTGACACTTGACTCTGTATAGACAGAATCTGGATGTTCTGATGATCCCTTTTGGAGTGGTACTGAGCTGGTAGCACTCTCTGAAGTTGGCAAACAAAAGTTCATGTCTGTATCTGTGGCTTTAAGAATTCCTCCTGGGATCTTGGCCCTGGATTCCTCACTTGAGGATGAAACTCCAAAGACCCCTCCTGGGGTTAATAGATCAGACACACTTCTTTGAGCTGCATGCCCGGATGCCACTTCTGGAACCTGAACATCAGATACCCCTACTGGGGTCACAACATCAGATGCCCCACCTGGGGCTGTAGAGACGGATGCCCCTTCTCGGGCTGTAGACACGGATGCCCCTTCTCGGGCTGTAGACACGGATGCCCCTTCTCGGGCTGTAGGCACGGATACCCCTTCTCGGGCTGTAAACACGGACGCCCCTTCTCGAGCTGTAAACACGGACGCCCCTTCTCGGGCTGTAAGCACGGACGCCCCTTCTCGGGCTGTAGGCACAGAAACTACTTTAGTTATGGGTAGCATAGATAGTCTCTGTTGATTTCTGAACTTGGGATTGGGTCGATTTGTCACAGGACCCCAATCGTAGACTTTTTGGACACTCCTGTCCGGGGTAAAGGAACTTGAAACTGTAGAGGATACGTTGGAAGGTTTGCAGGTGAAAACACTGTGATGCTGGGACCTGTCACCAATTTTTGAGTTGCGGAAGGAACAGTCCTTAATAAGATGACTAGAACTCCCACAGTAAAAGCAGAGGTGATGCTGCCTGCGATGGCGGCGTTCAGCTTCCGTGAGTTTGGAGCGCGGGTAGCTCTGGAATCTGCCCTCTCTCTGCATAGGAGAAGAAACTTTAGTTTGAAGAAAAGTTGACACGGAGGTCGCACTAGTCTCAAAACTTTGAGCAGTACTCTTCACTGCATTTAAAGCACCACCCAGGATTTCTGGCATCATTGGAATGATTTTTGTTAGGAGACTTTGAAGTTGTTCCAATAGATGATACAGAGTACTAATTGGTTCAGAGTTCACAGCAGACAACAAAGGAGTCTTGAAGCTTTCAAAGGAAGGAGTCACTCTCTCAGGAGAATTAGCTGTGAAGGAAATACCATAGGACTGACTTGAGCAAGATCCATCCACAGGAATGGATTGTGCAGGGAAAGTTGAAATGACTGGTGCAGCTGCAGCCGGAGAAGAAGCACCCCCAACACTGGCATGTGCAGGGGTAACAGGAACTGGAGGTGCAGGTGCACTTAGCAGAGATTGCTGTAACATATCAATCCGGGAAGACATCCCTTGCAGAAACTGGAACATCTGCTGCTGCACAACCTCTTGTCCATCCAAACGGGAGACCAGATTTTTTAAGGCCCCTGACCCCACACTCTGACCACCGTCCGAGTCCATCGGTCCTGAACTTACTGTCAGAGACGGTTTTGTTTGTGTCCCCGGAGGGGGCGCTAGTGGGTCAGTGGAGGTAGGTGGAATGAAGGGAGGAGGCAGTACTGGGTTTCTGCGCATGTGCACAATGAGGTTTATTAATAACAGAAAGTCCAGATAATAATAATGCAGCAGAAAGTAAAACAAACGAATGCAATGGAAATGGCAATGGTAACGGTAATCTGAAAGTCTATGGCAGATGATATTAAACAGTATTGAAGCAGAAACAATAATAACAGATGAGAAAAGTCAATCACTCAGTAAGATAACTGAAAGTCTATGGAAAATGAATGATAAATGAATTTGAGAAATAATATCCGGAATATAAATCAGAAGAATAAATGTCTTATGGAATGGTGCTGGTTTGGAAACCAGTGCAGGGTTAAAACAGGAAACTTAGGCAGTGATGGAAATGGCAAACCTTTGCATACGCAGGAGACCTACTCACAGTGCAGGTGATGAGGCACTGGCAGCAGCAAGCTGTGTCACAGGTGGAGGAATGAACACACCTGGAGTTTAGTCTTCAACTGCAGGCTGAAGCACACAAGGTGGTGATGAGTGTGAAGCCTTATGCAGGTTGCAGGTATTGCTGAGCCTTGAAGTTCCACGGCAGGATGCAGAATGACCAGGAGTATAAGTTCTTAGCAGAGAACCAGGAACTCAGGAGAAACAGGAACCGATCCTTTCATGTAGGTCGTCAGAATGACACAAAGTTCAGGACAACCTCTGACTCACCTGGTAGCTCCTGATATACCCCCTGACCGGCAGGCATTGGCTGGAGTGAGACAAGGGGGTGCGGCCAAGCTCAGGATTGGCTGCCGCACTTACACTGGAGCTGGTGATTAACCGGGAGAATAACACAGTAGATAGTTAATGCCATGCACTGCTGGTTGCTGGCTGGGATCAGTAGTGCACCGGGTGTAAATGCTGTTTAACTATAAACACTGTGTATTCCAGGCTGCTGGCTGAAACCAGTGGTTACCAAAAGACAGAACTGGTTAGGTGGAGCACGGTGAGCTGTGGGCTGCAGGAAACTGAAGACTGGAACTGCTGGGACCTGTAGTTCCACAGGTCCAATTCACAGGGAATACTCTGAGGACAGGGAACTGAAGCCAGAAGAGTCCTGTTCACTGGAAGTGATGCAATGGAGACTGCGGATTCCTGACAACACCTACTCTGCTGTAGCAATATACCTTATATAAGGGTGAGTAACACATGTACAGGCTTACCAGCGTATGAGCACTCAAATAAATTAATGCTACCTTACCAATGCTTCCAGTAGTAACGTTAGGAGACATTTCTCTGATCCATCACCTCATATGACTGATGTTATTGTTCATCTAGAATCTCCAATTCATACGATATGTTCCCCATTCATTGTTTTACATTGGTGCTGACATAGGACTTGGCGAGTGACTACATCTCCATTTATACTTCATGGTTAGTTACCAGTACAAGAGAGAGATATATCTAAGTCTTATTATAATATTACATTTGTTATTGTGTGTTCTCAGGAGGGTGGACACAATGATAGTCTGAGACACAATATTATAAAGCATTCATTAAAAGTTATGTTTTAATATACACACAAATTTATAATTGTGTCCCAGAGAGTTGTCTTCTCCTATTGTTTGCAAGATTAATATTGTTACAGAAAATGTCACATTTCCGTAATGTATTTTATTTCCAGCAGATGGACACACAAGCAGGAATATCTCAGAAGGACATCTAATGTTATCCCCGGATTGTGACATAAAAGATAATGACAGTAGACAGGATTCTCCAGGAGCTAACCCCATTACCCCAATTATACATCCAGCTCTATCAGCTGGTCCCTCTGATCCTGGGAAATGTTCTCCTGATCACTCTGATATTGGTGCATCTGTTACAGCTCTGAGAGTAGATACAGTGTTTCCGTGTTCTATAGATGCCAAATGTTTTACACAGAACACAAAGCTTATTAACCCACACACAGGTAAAATAGGTGAAAGGCCACTGATATGTTCTGAGTGTGGGAAATGTTTTACATACAAATCGCATCTTGTTAGACATCAGAAAAGTCACACAGGTGAGAGGCCATTTCCATGTTCTGAGTGTGGGAAATGTTTTGCACACACATCAGATCTTGTTAGACATAACAGAAGTCACACAGGTGAGAAGCCATTTTCTTGCTCTGAGTGTGGGAAATGTTTTATCCAGAAATCACATCTTGTTCTACATCACAGAAGTCACACAGGTGAGAAGCCATTTCTATGTTCTGAGTGTGGGAAATGTTTTGCGCACACATCAGATCTTGTTATACATCAGAGAAGTCACACAGGTGAGAAGCCATTTTCTTGCTCTGAGTGTGGGAAATGTTTTATCCAGAAATCACATCTTGTTATACATCAAAGAAGTCACACAGATAAGAAGGCATTTCCATGTTCTGAGTGTGGGAAATGTTTTACACACAAATCAGGTCTCGTTAGACATAACAGACATCACACAGGTGAGAAGCCATATCCATGTTCTGAGTGTGGGAAATGTTTTGCGCACGCATCAGATCTTGTTATACATAAGAGAAGTCACACAGGTGAGAGGCCGTTTTCTTGCTCTGAGTGTGGGAAATGTTTTATACAGAAATCACATCTTGTTATACATCAAAGAAGTCACACAGGTGAGAAGCCATTTCCATGTTATGAGTGTGGGAAATGTTTTATATACAAATCACATCTTGTTATACATCAGAAAATTCATACAGGTGAGAAACCATTTCCATGTTCTGAGTGTGGGAAAGGTTTTACAAACAAATCGCATCTTGTTAGACATCAGAGAAGTCATACAGGTGAGAAGCCATTTCCATGTTCTGAGTGTGGGAAATGTTTTGCATTGAAATCAAATCTTGTTACACATCAGCAAAGTCACAAAGGTGAGAAGCCATTTCCATGTTCTGAGTGTGGGAAATGTTTTGCACAAAAATCAGATCTTGTTATACATAAGCGAAGTCACAGGTGAGAAGCCATTTCCATGTTTTGAGTGTGGGAAATGTATTGCACACAAATCAGATCTCATTAAACATGAGAGAAGTCACAGGTGAGAAGCCGTTTTCTTGCTCTGAGTGTGGAAAATATTTTACATGGAAATTAAAGCTTTTTACATATCGGAGAACTCACACAGGTGAGAGGCCATTTTATTGCTATGAGTGCAAAATGTTTTACACGGAAATCACAACGTGTTACACATCAGCGAAGTCACACAGGTGAGAAGCCATTTACACTCTGAGAAATAAATCAGCACAATAGACAACACTCGAACTATTTTAATGTTCTGGAGTATAATCATCATTGCCATGCGTTCTTCATGGTTCTTATCCTATCTCCTATGCTTTTTACATGCTACCGCAGGGTGAAATAATCAGGTGTCATGCCCTCATCTACTGCTAATCAGATGACCTGTCTGTTGCTCTGGGTACTGAGAACCCAGTACCAATCCTAAATGGTTGTCTAGCTGAGCTCCAGGTGTGGGTGATGCCAGTTGGCTGTTACTCAGTCCTGGTGAAACAGGTCCTTATGATAGCAGCTCACCAACAAATGGCAGGGCTACAGCTCAGCTTTAAACAACATACATCAAACGAGTTAGCAGCGCTTAACAATCAATAAATTGGATATGAGTAATTTAAACAATATAATTAATTGAAACACATGGAGATGAATGGACTGAAGGTGGAAAAAAAGGTTATTTAATAAAAAATACAAACAAGTATTAATTCAAGGAAATGGTTAAATTAGAATTAAATTATACAACAACCAGAATCACCAGGAGCGGCTATTGAGATATTGTGTCCGTTCCTTATTTCATGTGGATTACAGATGAGTATGGTGGAAATAGGAGATAGGGCTGATGGCACAGTCCTGATGGTGATAGTTACCACAATGGTTACCACTGGAGAATAGGTATCCTCAGTATAGCATCCCTTTAAATGGGTGAAATCTCTGGGATCCTAAGTCCTCACCAGGTTGTCTAATACTCAATGCTGAGTGGAAGTAAACAAATATCACATGCGGGCAGGTGCTGTGTGTCCCGTCATCTGCTGATTTTCTCCAAGGTCCACTAAAGGTCCATATGTAGCCCGTGCAACAATGCCTGATAAGCTGCAGCAGCAGCCCTCAGAGAAGCAGACAGCCCATGCAGAAATGGTGACATCCATTAAACAGGCTATCAGCCCCTTGTTTAAAGAACAAACGACTGACAATAATCAGCTAGCGCAGCTCACACAGAGTATTGGGCATAGAACAATGCTTAGGAGAGACTTTTGCAGATGTAGCAAACCTTAAAAAATCCACATCTAGGAATACTAAAGATATATTGCAATTACACAACAAAATTGAAGACTTAGAAAATAGATCCCGTAGAGGGAATCTCAGGATTAAAGGATTACCGGAAACTGAAAGGTAAAGATTTATTTGTTTTCATAAAAAAGTCACTGCCTGAAATGCTTCGTGTGCAAGACAGATGCTCCAACCTCATTATAGAGAGCACACACATTAGGCCCGGTCCGACCACAGGATGACGCCAGAACCCGGCCGGTGATATTTAAACCCCTGAATTTTCTTCGAAAGGAATTACTATGGTCAGCGTCTCGTAAAATAAAACAGCTTGTATGGGATGGTCATAAAATTTTATTTCAAGACTATTCAGCTGAACTGTCGAAGGCTAGGCGTGACTTTGCCCCGTTATGTTCCCGCCTAATCCAGGAAAATAGGAAGTTTGCCCTCCTTTACCCAGCGCGGCTGCACTTGTACAATGGTTCACAATTCGTTGACTTCCTTTCCCCCTTGGACGCTGAGGCATATCTCAAGGAAGCATCTGCTGCCAAAAATAATGATTCAAGACTGTCTGACTGTGGTTGATCATTGACGAGATTCCTTTTACAGATGTTCATTATTATCGTCCCTTTTTTGGACCTTGTTTGATGCTCGGTTCTGATACTACAGGCCAGCGATGCAATTCTTGGATCAGGAACTCACAGCTGGTTTCTTCCATCATACGAAAACTTTCTACCTCTCTTTTACATTATCACTTTTAGGAGATATCTGCAAAGTGCCCATACCCCTGATGTCAAGACTTTCTTTATTTCAGATTTCTCATATCAACCTTCACTGCAGCTGTTACATAATTATTCATATTTTCTATGTCTGGAAGATAAATTTCAGCTGAGCTGCAGATACTGGGGTTTCTAATGTCTGATAGCTGCAAGCATATAAGGATCATTACGATCCCCCTTAATATGCGGATCTGATTACATAACCCAAAGGAACACTTCAGATTGATGTCCAGAGACCCCTGTGTCAGCAAATGACAGAAAGGTTCTAGATTAAATTTCTGCTTGCTTAAATGGTCAGATAATCTTACGTGAAACTGTCTGAATTATGTAATAATAGGATTTTGATAACCTACCAGTAAATCCTTTTCTCCTAGTCCATAGAGGATGCTGGGGATGACATCAAAACCATGGGGTATAGATGGGATCCGCAGGAGACATAGGCACTCTAAAGACTTTTCATTGGGTGTGAACTGGCTCCTCCCTCTATGCTCCTCCAGACCTCAGTTGTAGGAACTGTGCCCAGGGAGATGGACATTTCGAGGAAAGGATTTACTTTCATACTAGTGGTGAGATACATACCAGCTCACACTTCAACCATGGTGCACAACGTGGCAATCAACATAACACACGCCAACAGGTATCAACCAATTGCAGCAACATGCTGAACTAATACAACACAACTTGTGTAACTCTAATAACTAAACTGCAGGTAAAGTACGCACTGGGACGGGCGCCCAGCATCCTCTATGGACTAGGAGAAAAGGATTTACCGGTAGGTTATCAAAATCCTATTTTCTCATACGTCCTAGAGGATGCTGGGGACGACATCAAGACCATGGGGTCTATACCAAAGCTCCAGTACGGGCGGGAGAGTGCGGATGACCCTGCAGCACCAATTGACCAAACTTTAGGTCCTCATCGGCCAAGGTATCAAACTTGTAGAACTTAGCAAATGTGTTTGACCCTGACCAAGTAGCTGCTCGGCAAAGTTGTAATGCCGAGACTCCCCGGGCAGCCACCCAGGATGAGCCCACCTTCCTAGTGGAGTGGGCCTTTACCGACATCGGTAACGGCAATACAGACGTAGTATGAGCTTGCTGAATCGTATTTCTAATCCAACGTGCAATAGTCTGCTTGGAAGCAGGACACCCAATCTTGTTGGGAGCATACAGGACAAACAGAACCTCTGTTTCCCGTATACGAGCTGTTCTAGCAACATAGATTTTCAAAGCTCTAAACACATCTAGAGACTTTGAATCAGAGAAAGTGTCAGTAACTACTGGCACATAGGTTGGTTTATGTGAAAGCAGAAACCACCTTTGGAAGAAAATGTTAGCGAGTTCGTAACTGTGCCCTATCTTCATGGAAAATCAGGTAAGGGCTCTTGTGAGACAAGGCCCCCAATTCAGACACCCGCTTTGCGGATGCCAATGTCAAAAAATCACCACTTTCCAAGTGAGAAACTTCAACTTCCAAGTGAGAAACTTCAACTCTACCTTTTGTAGAGGCTCAAACCAATCCGATTGAAAGAACTGCAATACCACATTAAGGTCCCATGGTGCCACTGGAGGCACGAATGGATGCTGGATGTGCAGAACCCCTTTCACGAAGGTCTGAACCTCTGGAATAGAGGCCAATTGTTTTTGGAAGAATACTGACAAGGTCGAAATCTGGACCTTGATTGATCCCAATCGTAGGCCCGTCTCCACACCATCCTTCAAAAAATGGAGAAAACGTCCTAAGTGAAACTCTTCCATAGGAGCTTTCTTGGATTCACACCAAGACACACATTTTCTCTAAATACGGTGGTAATGTTTTGACGTTACTCCCTTTCTGGCCTGAATAAGGGTGGGGATGACCTCCTTAAGAATACCCTTCCTGGCTAGGATCCAGCTCTCAACAGCCATGCCGTCAAACGTAGCCGCGGTAAGTCTTGGTACACACACGGCCCCTGCTGTAGCAGGTCCTTTCCGAAGAGGAAGAGGCAGAGGATCTCCTATGAGTAACTGCTGAAGATCTGGGTACCAAGCCCTTCTTGGCCAGTCTGGGGCAATGAAGATTGCTCGAACCCTTGTCTTTCTTATGATCCTGAGTACTTTTGGGATCAGCAGAAGTGGAGGGAAAACATACACTAACTGAAACACCCACTGGGTCATCAGTGCATCCACTGCTACTGCCTGAGGGTCTCTCGACCTGGAACAGTATCTCTGAAGCTTCTTGTAGAGGCGAGACGCCATCATGTCTATTTGAGGAACTCCCCAAAGTCTTGTTACCTCTGCGAAGACTTCTTGGTGGAGGCCCCACTCTCTTGGATGGAGATCGTGTCTGCTGAGGAAGTCTGCTTCCCAGTTGTCTACTCCCGGAATGAATATTGCCAACAGAGCTTGTAGATGTTTTTCTGCCCAGCGGAGGATTTTTGTTGCCTCTGCCATTGCTGCTCTGCTTTTTGTTCCGCCCTGCCTGTTTATGTATGCGACTGCTGTTACATTGTCTGCCTGGATCTGCATGGGACGGTCTTGAAGATGTACCGCTTGTTGAAGGCCGTTGTAAATGGCTCTTAGCTCCCGAACGTTTATGTGAAGGCAGGCTTCCTGTCGTGACCAACGTCCCTGGAAGTTTTCTCCCTGAGAGACTGCTCCCCAGCCTCGGAGACTTGCATCCGTGGTTACTAGGACCCAGTCCTGAATCCCGTACCTGCGTCCCTCTAGCAGGTGAGCGCTGTGCAACCACCACAGGAGGGAAATCCTGGTTTTTGATGACAGGATTATCTTTCTGTGCATGTGTAGATGTGACCCCGACCACTTGTCCAAAAGAACCCACTGGAATACTCTGGCATGGAACCTGCCAAACTGTATGGCCTCGTAGGCTGCCACCATCTTCCCCAACAACCGAAAGCACTGATGGATCGACACAGTTGATGGTTTCAATATCTGTTTTACCATTTTCTGGATTTCCAGAGCCTTTTCCAGCAGAAGAAATACTCTCTGAACTTCTGTGTCCAGAATCATCCCGAGGAAAGACAACCTTGTCGTCGGTTCCAACTGTGACTTTGGGTCATTTATGATCAACCCGTGTTGCTGGAGTATTGACAGGGAGAGGGATATGTTTTGTAATAACTGCTCCCTGGATCTCGCCTTTATCAGGAAGTCATCCAGATAAGGGATTATATTGACTCCTTTCTGACGAAGAAGCACCATCATCTCCGCCATCACCTTGGTGAATACCCTCGGCGCCGTGGAGAGACCGAAAGGTAACGTCTGGAATTGGTAATGGCAATCCTGAATCACGAATCTCAGATAAGCCTGGTGAGGAGGATAAATGGGAACATGCAGGTAAGCATCCTTTATGTCCACCGACACTAAGTAGTCCCCCTCCTCCAGACTGGCAATCGCCGCCCAAAGTGATTCCATCTTGAACTTTTTCAGGAAGAAATTCAGATCTTTTTGATTTAGGATCGGTCTGACCGAGCCGTCCGGCTTCGGAACTACAAAGAGGCTTGAATAAAAACCCCTCCCTTGTTG
Source organism: Pseudophryne corroboree (assembly GCF_028390025.1). Taxonomy (NCBI): domain Eukaryota; kingdom Metazoa; phylum Chordata; class Amphibia; order Anura; family Myobatrachidae; genus Pseudophryne; species Pseudophryne corroboree. The sequence goes on along the minus strand of NW_026967578.1, from coordinate 401,359 downwards.
TGACAACGGTACCAGGACTATGACCTGGTCTTGACATAATTTTTGTATTGCCGCTGTTACTGCTTCTCTTTCTGACTTAGAAACTGCCAAGGTCAATTTGAAAAATCGGCATGGGGGAACGTCTTGAAACTCCAGTTTGTATCCTTGTGACACTATTTGCAACACCCAGGGATCCAGGCCAGATAGAATCCAATCCTGGCTGAAGAGACTGAGATGTGCCCCCACCCGAGCGGCCTCCCGCAAGGGTGCTCCAGCGTCATACTAGGGATTTGGTAGAAGTAGGGGTAGACTTCTGCTCTTGGGAACCTGGAGCCGCTGTGGGCTTCTTTCCCCTTCCCTTACCAGCAAAGAAGGGGGAACCTCTCGCCTTTTTGTATTTATTGGGCCAAAAGGTCTGCATTTGCAGGTGATAGGTCTTTTTTGCTGGTGCAGGTGCAGATAGCAAAAATGTCGACTTACCTGCAGTATCCGTCGAGACTAACGCATCCAGTCCATCGCCAAATAAGGCCTCACCTTTATATGGGAGAGCCTCCATATTTCTTTTGGAATCTGCATCCGCGTTCCACTGGCGAATCCACAACGCCCGCCTAGCCGATACTGCCATGGTAGCGGCTTGTGAACTCAATAGTCCAATATCCTTAATTGCTTCCAGCATGTAGGCGGCAGCGTCCTTGATAATCCCTAATTTAAGGAGTATCTCATCTTTATCAATTGTGTCAATTTCTGATGACACGCTTTCTGACCATTTTTCAATAGCGCGATTCACCCACGCGCAGGCAATAGTGGGCCTAATCAGTGTACCATTGGTAACATAAATGGATTTCAATGTCGTTTCCATTTTGCGGTCTGCCGGCTCTTTAAGAGAAGCCGTGTCAGGAGCAGGGAGAATTACCCTCTTTGTCAACCTGGATAGTGCACTATCTAACATAGGGGGTGACTCCCATTTTTTCCTGTCTTCGACCGGGAAAGGATAAGCGATGTGAATCCTTTTGGGAATACGAAATTGTTTATCAGGATTCACCCACATCCCTTCAAACAGAGCATTTAGTTCGTGTGAAGGAGGGAACGTGACTTTGGATTTCTTTTCCTTACATAAATAAGCTTTTTCCTGAGGTACAGGAGTGCTTTCTGTAACCTCTAACATGTCCCTTATAGCCACAATCATATATTGTATTCTTTTTGCCAATTTATGATCTATCTCTCTGGATTCACTATCGTCGACACAAGCATCAGAATCTGTGTCGGTACCAGTGTTTATTACATTTGCAAATGGTCTCTTACGTGACCCAGAGGGAATAACAGCATCCTGAAAAATCACAACTTCCACAGATTTTCTCCAGCATGCAGCCTTAGATTCAGATTTATCCAATCTACGGTTAATCTACGGTTAATCAGATGCATACTGTCACATAGCTCTTTCACCCATGCAGGCTCTTGGTGTGCCGGTAGCGCCACCACCTCAGAACTCTGTTTCCCTAAAGTGGCTTCCTCCGGGGAGAAACTCCCTGATGCACATGCCTCACACGTGTACACCACACTCACAGACACACTGGGACTTATTTTGGGGACAGACCCACACTAAAATCTGTCAGAGGGACACAGGATAGGAGCAGCCAGTTCACAAACCCAGCGCCAGTATTGCCTGTGAACACAGTATGTCCACAGCCCAAAATTGCTTTTAAATAGTAATATACACTATCAAATGCACCTCAATCGCTTTTTGCCCACCTTTTTTAGCACCCTGTTCTTGTCAGAAGTGGAGGAGAGGACCAGCGTGTTCTCTGCAGCCTGAGGAAAGAGAGAAAATGGCACTGAGTAGTGTGCTGGCTGACTGGGGAAGAAGCTCCGCCCCCACAATGGCGCGTCCTTACATTCAGTATATGACTTATTATTTATACTGGAGGGGATAGGGCTGTGCCAACGGCATCTTATGCCCCCTTTTAGCCAGTTTGAGGTATTATTCTTGCTGTCCGGGGTGCATCCCCCCCCCCCCGCGACCTGCAGTGCCTGTGTGTGTGGGCAGCAATGGCATGCTGCGCTCCCGCCAGCCGCACTACCTCAGTCGTCACTTACTTGATAGAAGATCATTCTTCTCATACTCACCTGACTTCTGGCTCTGCGAGGGGGTGACGGCGCGCTGTGGGAGTAAGCATCTAGACACGGTTAGCGTTCAGTTCCCTTCAAGAGCTAATGGTGTCCTGTCAGCCAGAAGCAGAGCCATGAAACTCTGAGGAAGTTGGTTCTGCTTCTGCCCCCTCAGTCCCACGAAGCAGGGAGTCTGATGCCAGCAGATCTCCCTGAAAATAAAAAACCTAACATAAGTCTTTCCAGAGAAACTCAGGAGAGCTCCTCAGAGTGCCTCCAGTCTGCCTGGGCACATTTCTAAAACTGAGGTCTGGAGGAGGGGCATAGAGGAAGGAGCCAGTTCACACCCAATGAAAAGTCTTTAGAGTGCCCATGTCTCCTGCGGATCCCGTCTATACCCCATGGTCTTGATGTCATCCCCAGTATCCTCACAGACGTATGAGAAACTTTATTTTACCCATTTTTTCTTCCCTGGCTCAGCCCAATGCTCTCCCCAACTAGTGAGATTCCTGATATGTTCAGGGACCTACCCCTCCCCACCCCATGGAATCCAAGACTGATTGGTTAAGTTTGAACAACTCAAATATGTTCCCCTGCTATATTGTATTCTGTGTCTTCACTGGTTACACAATGGTTTTATGCTGCCTTCATATAGCTATTATTAAGCAGATGGCAGGCCGGTGCGGTTTCCTCCCTAAGCGGCTAGTGCTGCTTTCTGTATATGGAAGTATCCCCGATGTTGTTACAATTGTTGTTTTTTCTTGTTCTCTCTGTTCGTATTTTGGAACACCACTGGGTTATCTCTCTCCTATCATCTCCTATGTATCTCTGTAACTCTGATGTTATCTCCAATGTAGAAGGTAATTATGCATTGAGTGAACTGTCCCCTGATATGAGGAAAGAAGTGCTGGTATGGCCTTACATGTAGGTAGCTGGAATGTAGGACTAAATTCCCCTAAAAAGCACAAATGTGTTCTCATGTATCTGAAAAAGTTATGTTTAGACATTGTATGTCTGCAAGAGTCCTGATGTCTGCCTCTTATAATTCAAAGGCGCGGGGTGTTGCACTTATAGCAAGATCCTCTTTATCGATTGAGACTTCAGATATCGGAATTGACCCTGTGGGTCGGTATGTAATAGGCAAATTGATGTATGAAAAGATGCTGTTTGTGTATATGCACCGAATGTGTACTCTTTACAATTCCTGACGAAACTTGTCAATATTTCATTACCTCACTCACACTTACCCTTGTTATTTGGTGGGGACCTGAATCTAATCTCCCTTCCCCATCTTGACAGACAATCCCTCACCTCCTCTAATGTTAAAGTTACAAAATTTGGTGTGCCAGAATTTGCTCGGAAACTCCAGATGTTAGACTCTTGGTGCACATTACACCCGACAGACAGAGATTATTCATGCCTATCGGCTGCTACGGGCCGACTGTCTAGGATAGATTATATATTGACATCAATAGCTCTCATCCCAAAGATTTCTAAAGCAGTGATGGAACCAATAACGATTTCAGATCATGCGGTTATTTGGATTGAGTTACAAGTGGCTCCAGATAGAGGTAGCTCAATACGTTGGAGGTGTCCCTCATCCATTAATAGGTCACAATCCCTGAAAGAGGTAGTGTTCCGAACTTGGGATGATTTTGATATTGATAACGGACAAAATTAACAAATCCTATGCTGTATTGGCAGGCCGCCATAATATCACATACTGTTTCCCAGAAAAAAAAGCTCCATTTTACAGTTCACCCAAGCGCAAGATATGCTGAATTCCTCCTTTCAATTTTATAAATCCAACCCCTCAATTACTACTAAAGCCTCTTATAAAAAGCCAGACAACAATTTGAAAACTTGTTTATTAAAATGGAGGCGTCTTACACTTTTACAAAAGGCTGTAAAATTCATAGATTTGCCAATAAATCTAGTAAATTACTATCCAACCTGCTGAGCGGACAGCGTAAGCCGTCAACGATTTACCCTTTAAAAAAGGGAGATGGGTCTACTACCTCATCAAGTGCCCAGATAGCGGAGGTACTGAGGAATTATTATACTACCCTGTACTCAGATCCGCACATACACAAGGCTGGGGAGGCCTCATTTTGGGAGGGTTTGCCTATACCGCAACTGTCAGATTCTATGGGAGACACTCTAATTTCTAAGATTTCTGACGAGGAGGTTGCCTCGACAATCTCTCATATAATAATGGTCAAGGCACCGGGCCCAGACGGATTTACCCCTGAACTTTATAAAATCTTGAATCCCCGCATTATTCCTATTTTACTGCTGGTTTTTAATTCTATATTAGACTCAGGGGACCGTTACATTATAACACAGCGCACATCAGGGTTCTTCTTAAGCCTGGCAGGAATCCCTCTGAGCCTGGATCATATAGGCCAATTTCATTATTGAATATCGAATTCAAAATGTTGACCAAAATTTTAGCAAATCGCTTGAAGTTGGCTCTTCCTAATATTATTATTATTAATATTATTATTCCTGAGGATCAGATGGGATTTGTGCAGGGGAGAAGCTCTGCGATCAGTGTGCGGAGGGTGTTAGCGGTGGGAGGCTCTCAGGGCACCGTGTCGAGTGCTCCACAGGCTATACTCTCTTTGGATGCGGAAAAGGCATTCGGACATGGTGCTCTGGGACCACCTGTATGATGTACTGCTGTGTTTCTCCATCCCTAGATTTGTGGGTTTTCTGCAGACTCTTTACACACAGCCCAAGTCAAAATTTATATGTAACAGTTTACTCTCTGACCCCTTCCCGATAATGAGGGGCATCCATCAAGGATGCCCCCTCTCCCCTCTATTATTTATACTAGCACTGGAGCCTTTGGCTATTGCTATACGACAACTTCTGACATATTAAGGAATTAAGATAGGTAACAGGGACCTTAGAGTATCTCTATTTGCAGATGATATGCTCCTTTATATGTCTAACCCGGCCCATTCTATACCAGTTATTTTGGATTTAATTTCTCAGTTTGGTAGTATATCAGGTTATAAGATAAATGTGAGCAAATCAGAGCTACTGTTTATAAATAAGATGGACCAACATATGAGAGCGGACGATGGAGCGTGGAATATAAAAATGATGCCTTCTCACCTGAAGTATCTTGGTATCCTCATATCTAGAGAATAGGGTTGTATCTGCACACACTCAATTATTTGATACAAGATTTGGAGTATAAAGCTTCGAAATTGACCCCAATTTGTTTTTACAGGTATTTACCTTTAATAATGGGGGTGCTATCAACTACAGCTAAAGTGAATACATATGGAGAAAGAGAGAGAGGCTGTATTGTCGATGCACAAAGAAGGGAGTAATCTGGTTGTCACACCCGTCTGAAAAATTCCTAAAATATAACTTTTATTCATATAAGGTTTAAAATAGTGTGACAATAACTAACACACAAACTATGAGTGTAGACGAAACATAGAGGTTAAAATCAAGACATATACAACATATACCACAAGTGCAATAAAGATAATAAATGTAATTAAAGATTAAAAGTGTATCCGCATATTTGTTCCTATGTCCTATTATCTATTATTGCTCTTAATTGTACACCAGTCTGATAATTCTTGTCAACATTTAATCTATATATATATATATATATATATATATGACTAGTTATTAATACGTGCAGTGTCGGGATTATCTCGCTCTTATGATTACGTTATAGCTGCTGATCTAATCCCACTAGCATGTACATTATGTGATGCAGATATGTACCATATCAATCATACAGGAAGATCACTCTGTTTTTTCCAATCTCAATGGGGTTCTTTAATGTCGGATATGTAGATCTTATTCAATCACATTCGTTCTCATATCAGGTTATGTTCTTTGTTATATGTCATCAATGGTAAATAGTGTAAATAAAGCATGCAGGTATTATTCTTCTGCCTGGGAATTGGCACATTGTTAGGCACCGGGGTCCGCTCGGCCGTGCGGCCCGGCGCCTAGCAACCAGGGACGCCGTGCGCGTTCAGCCGCCGGCTCCCTGGCAACGCTAAGACGCCGGGCGCACGGAGCCGCCTCTGGCCTTAGCAACGGGGACGCCACGTGCAGCCGCGTTCCCCGTTGCTGGGGCTATCCTCATTACCCTGATTATGTGCTGGCCGTGCAGCATGCAAGCTGCACGGCATTTCTATTTGATTGTCCTGTCTGGATCTTGATTGGAGGGTGCCTGAATAAAGGCACCCTCAGGACTTCTTACAGACGCCGGTGATAGCTTCCTGTTTGCCTGTGTCTGCTGCAGAGAGTTCCCAGTCCCGGTCTATTTGGTTGTTCCTGACCTCGGAGATCCTGTACTCGGAAGTTTACTATCTGTTCCTGGAGTCTGACCGAGCACCTTTAACATCTGGTGGTGTTCGTGAGTCGCGGCGCAGCCGTGTGTTGCGGCTTGTCCGCTTACTATTTATTATTTTGTTTAATTGTGTTCTGGAGCTTTTGCGGAGGATTCCGCTTCCACAGATCCACTCTGGTGTCCTGCGGTGCCGGATAGGAGTGTCGGATCAGTGGATCTTTGGTTGTCCTTTTCCCTGGCGGCTAGTCCGCACATACCTTTTGATTTAGTTAGTTAGCTTGTAACCCCTGGCCTGGTTGCTTAGTCAGAGGGCCCCTTGTTATCACCCTGTCTCGGACTTCCCCTTGTCTCCCATTAAGACCTGCGGGGGCATCGGGGTTGGGCAGACATAATCCGCCCTTCGAACGCGGCTGCCATGGGCTCAAGCAACCATAGTCTCGCAGGGGATTTCTGATAACACGGGCGAGACAACGGAGTTAGGGCGCCAGGGGTTACTAGGCTATCCAGCTCCCACAACCAGCTTATTTTCCTGTACTCAGATCCCTGCCATAAGATCTCCTTCGGTCTGGAGTACAGGAATCATAACACACATTCAATATACTGGTTAGTACTTATAGGCTTGTTATACTTCATGTCAATGCTTAGTAGAATGTAGTACAGAGGTGTGCTTGTAGCTTTAATAAGACTTTAATGAGACTCCCTATAGTCGCATGAGGCATCTGTATTCAGGACCATATCTTATTCAGTCAGTGAGGATGAATATCTTCCTCATTATTATACTTATAGACAATACTTAGTAGAATGCAGTACAGAGGTGTGCTTGTAGCTTTAATAAGACTTTAATGAGACTCCCTGTAGTCACATGAGGCATCTGTATTCAGGATCATATCTTATTCAATCAGTGGGGATGAATATCTTCCTCACTCATTAATGTCTATATATTGAGTATTCATCAACTATGCAGGATGCTAATACGCCACTTAGGGGTGGCACCTTTGGTAATGAGGGAATAAGTATATCTAAATCGGAAAGGAAGTGTTTTCATTTTATAAATGCATCTCTCTTTGAATTTTTGAATTACGAGACCTTGCATATTGATAGATTCCTTGCTGCCCTTAGAGATATAAGCATGCCCCTTTAATTGTGTCGACTATTCTTAAATGGCACAGCCTGTCAACTGCTCTCTATAATATTCCTATATCTGTTGCACTGGTTAATGCCAAGATACTCAGTCTATTTGCACTGGTTAACTTGTATCTTGTATGTCTCTAAATGACTGCCAGGCAGCCTCGGGAATTAGCTGTGAAACAATGTTGCATTCCTGTCTATTTGTTAAATTCCAACCCTCAGAATCACTGCTGGCTTACTGACTTGAGTACACAGCACTTGTCTGCTACGTTCAGGCAATCACTGTCTATCTGTTACACTGCAGCAGAACATTTGTTAGTTAATCTGATACTGTTTGAACTAAACATTGAAAGAAGTGTAGTTAGCTGTAGCTTAATCTCCTGTCTATCTGCTAGCTAGTACCATAAATGCTAGTGGAATTTACTAGTCACATTAAACAGAACTGGTTAAACATTTCATTAATATTAGAGCAAGGACATAGACAAATCGCGGACAAACGCTGCCCACACGCGTGTTCCGACGTTACTCTGACAGCTTCGTCAGCCCTTGATGAAGTCCTGTTGATGACGGACGAAACGCGTTGGGACTACCTGCTGACACTTCCTCTTATGGACAGATAAGCCATATATATTTCTGAATTCTGTACGCATGCATTACAGATATTTTATGGACAGATAAGCTTGATATAATCTTTTATTCTGTACGCATGATATACAGCTATTCTTGTACTTTTATGTATTTTTATGTTCTTTTACGTCATCTCGTGTATTAAATATTTATATCTTTTATATATACACTGCCCAGGCTATTTATTGATTGTACCTTGGGAATATGCTGGTTCCCTAATTGAGCCTAATGAGTCTCGGCAGTGATATGATTGTGAAATTTTAAAACGGTACACACTATGTTTGCTCTTCTTTGTTTTTTCTACATGTATTAAGGGACAAAGAAGTACCCCTTAAACTAAGCTTCTCTGGTTTTAAGATAAGTTGTCTAAACTGGCTTTACCATAGCCTTTCTTGATACCTTCATTATTTTCACCTTGTTATACAAATTACACTCTTGGGCGCTTGTATTCACCAATTCTTTTAAATACTTATGTGTGTGCATACTGTCAAAGTCGAACAATATTATAATCCACCATGCCTAGCACTAACCCCATGCACATGCCCGCTGCGCGTACACATGCTCTCCCGTGCGTGCGCATATTCGCAGTTGCGTGACGGCGCTTCCACAGCCGTGCGCTTTGGCGCGTGGTATGCGCATTTATGGTAGAGTTTGTGTGCGTCTAGTGAGCGACTCGATCGCTACATAGTTAAACAAAATAGTGTGTTTTATAGGTAATATTCCCCTTAACAATATCAGCAAGTTTGTTCAGTGTAAGCGGTTCGTGGACAAGGGAATTCCTCTTTGCATCATACAAAGGGTCAGATAGAGTTTGAGCGGTGGTGTTTAGTATCCAGCTGTAGATTATTTTACTAGTAATATTTCGGTGTTGGTTAGGAAGAGATCTGTCGCTCCAGCGTATAGTTATGTATAAAAGTAGTTTATGGACTTTAAATGTATTTGCTGTTTTATTACACATGCGGTGGGAATCCTGAGTATACCTCCCACCTGAGCGGTTGGAGAGAGACACATCCCCCCTGTACGAACCCACCTATGACCTTTTGTAATAATGCAGAGAAACATTCCTGTGTCCAATGAACAATGAGATTGTAGGGACCATTGTATTGTTACTGTATGTTGTAAATATAAGGACCACCATTGCTGGGGCAGTCTCACACTCTCTGCAAAGTTTTCACACTGAAGGCTGGAGGCTGGTTTCCAGGACTGCCATTGCGATTTATTCCCATGTATGTAAGTTCACTATAGCCATTCTTTCTCTTTGTGTATGCCATTCATTCTATATATGTGTGCTTGTATTTGCGATCGCATTGCTAATGTTTATATCTTATTTCTTGTTATTCTGTTTAGATATTGATGTTAGGTTTGTAGTGTATAAGCTGTAATTGTTTTTCCCTTATATATATATTTATATATATATACTAAAGAATCTTCTAAGAAGGTGTTGGATCCTTACCAAGTTTTGTGTATTTCACCATTTATTACTAAGTGTTTCTGAGCATCTCAATCGCTCAAACAGCTTGCTTAATAACAAGGTTAACCAGTGTTACATCATTACAGTATCTCAGTACTAAGGTTTACAGTATAAGCATATTCTGTGTTTAAGGTTTAAAAGGTTATTGACTGTGTGTGCGCTCGCTGTATTTGTACATAGCTTACTGTTTTTAGGATATATTTGACTCTGGCAATACCAAGCACATGTGTATGTACTATAAGCTGCCGCTCATATAATATATTGAAAAGTGTATTTTATTCTGTTACACAAGGTTACTCTCACTTAAGGTATAGATAACACAAAGCTGCACCTAAGCGCCGTAGTCTTCAATTATATCTATATATATATATATATATATATATTAAATGTTGACAAGAATTATCAGACTCGTGTACAATTAAGAGCAATAATAGATAATAGGACATAGGAACAAATACGCGGATACACTTTTAATCTATAATCACATTTATTATCTTTATTGCACTTGTGGTATATGTTGTATATGTCTTGATTTTAACCTCTATGTTTCGTCTACACTCATAGTTTGTGTGTTAGTTATTGTCACACTATTTTAAACCTTATATGAATAAAAGTTATATTTAAGGAATTTTTCAGACGGGTGTGACAACCAGATTACTCCCTTCTTTGTGCATCGACAATACAGCCTCTCTCTCTTTCTCCATATGTATCCTCATATCTAACAATTTAGCTGTGATATATACTTTGACTTTTAGCTCCGTCATTTCAAAAATGGAAAAATCTTTGGAACAGTGGCACGATTTACCTTTTTCATTGTTAGGCAGGTTGGAGGTGGTCAAGTCTATTCTCCTACCCAAACTGATGTACCCAATGCAAATGCTGCCACTTAAATTGACTAAGAAAGACATTAAACATATTGATAAGATTTGCTCCAAATGTATTTGGAAATCTAAGAAACCTAGAATTGCCTCATGGAAAATGAGATGCCCAAAATCAAATGGAGGATTGGGCTTACTGGATCTTCCGCATTACTCCAGAGCACTTTTAGTTAGATTCGCACTAGATTGGCTGACAGAGGGTAGCTTGTTCACGGATTATGAACTAGAACGAGGTTACTTTTATCCATACTCTCCGGGAGCTCTTCTACTTACCCAGAGACGTCTTCTTCCTAAACATATTAGTACTAACCTGCTATAGATGAAGCATGGGGCGCAGTGAACGTCACATTGCAAAGAAATACGACCAGAAGGGAGTGGATACCCATTTGGGGTAACCCCTCCTTTACACCAGGAATGGAGAACTTGGCCTGTTTGAGACTGATCTCGAAGGAGCTTCGAGACGTATCGCAAATGTTTGACCCTGGAGGTAATATAAAATCTTATAGGGTTTTACAATGTGAATTTAATCTTCCTAGTAGTAGCCTATTTTCCCTGATGCAAGTCACACAATTCACCATGTCTATACCCTCTAGCTCTGTGACAGAATTGACTTTAGACCCTTTAAACCATGTCCTCTCTAGGTTTTCAGAAAAAAAGTATAAAACCAGAATACTGTATGGGATACTAATGAAAACCAACACACCCAAATGAATTGATCATTTTCGGAAGCCCTGGTTTAAGGATATACCATCTTTATTAAAGGACAATACCTTATTTAAATATTATGACAGAACCCTTAGGACACTAAGAGCCTCCGTCTTACAGGAGGTTCATGTCAAAATGCTTTTTAGAGCATATGTGGCCCAAGGTCAGAGAAAGCACTACATAGAGGACGTATCTGGACGATGTCCAAAGTGTGGTGCTCCCTCAGCGACAATATTTCAAAATATATGGAACTGCAGAAAAATTAAAATGTTTTGGTATAAAGTAGTTTCTTATATAAACTCCACTCTAGCACTACATGTAAATTTGGACCCTAGTCCCCTACTTTTCGATCATTTGACAATTGGAAATTGGGGGTGTCTAACTCTCGATTCCTTTTCTGATGAACCTTGTGACAGTGGCAAAAAAAGTGATTATGAATTCTTGGATCTCTAGTCACACTCCATCACTGAGAGAGGTAGATGATCTCCTTATGAGGTATATGTATTATGATCGATATGAGACGACTCAAGACAACCCGGAGAAAGATTTGAACTTTCTCCGGAAGTGGGGAGTTTTCATTTCATCAAAATCAATGGAGATGCAAGCCTACATCTATGTCTCCCTAGATACGTCTAGATAACCTTAGCTATAAGTCACAAGTATTTCTGAGATGTTTAGGTGGATAGCTGCTCCCCCTTTAAGTATTTACTGAATCAATACAATTGCTGAATAGTTTGAAGTTAAGTCAGTTACGATATATCGATGGATCCTGGCAGATTTAGGAGACAAACCCCAAACTACCCCTCATCCAACCCCCTCAAATCCCCCCTCTCTATTCTTTCTTTCTTTCCTTCTTATGTTCTTTGTTAGTTTGTCTATATATTTTTACTGTTATACAGAATCTGTACGATAAATACGTCAAAGGCGTACTGCCGGCTGAAAAATACAGTATCACTATGCCTATTTAGTTTAACCCCTAATGAGAGCTTATTGCTATATACAACACACATCTGGAAAATATGTTTTCCCTTTATTTTGGAAATTTCTATGCTAGATGTAAATCATGTGTCGGTCGTGCTAAATTTTTCTAATATGACTTTGTCTTTTATGTCTTATTTTGTTCATGTAAATTGAAAAAAAACCAATAAATGTAAAAAAAAAAAAATGACATCTGCTGTTATCCCACTGAATGAGGTAGACCTATTACAAGTAGCGCAATAATAATGTATAATGGGCATAGGTGTGTAATAATGTGTAATGGGCATAACGGTTTGCAGCATAATATGTTAATGGTATTACGGATGTGTAATACTGTGCAATGGGCATTACACTGTGTAATAATGTGCAATGGGCATTACGCTGTGTAATAATGTGTAACGGATGTATAATAATGTGTAATGGGCTTAACAGTGTGTAGCATTAGGTGTAATGGGCATTACGGTGTGTAATAATGTATAATGAGCATTACGGTGTGTAGCATTAGGTGTAATGGGCATAACAGTGTGTAATAATGTGTAATGGGCATAACGGTGTATAGCATTAGGTGTAATGGGCATAACAGTGTGTAATAATGTGTAATGGGCATAACGGTGTATAGCATTAGGTGTAATGGGCATAACAGTGTGTAATAATGTGTAATGGGCATAACGGTGTGTAGCATTAGGTGTAATGGGCATTACGGTGTGTAATAATGTGTAATGGGCATAACAGTGTGTAGCATTAGGTGTAATGGGCATTACGGTGTGTAATAATGTGTAATGAGCATTACGGTGTGTAGCATTAGATGTAATGGGCATAACAGTGTGTAATAATGTGTAACGGTGCTGGAGATGGGTTTCTATTTTCAGCTGGGTGCTCATAAATGAAGTTGCTATTTGTGCGTTACTATACAGGTTGTATGACATAGGTGTGTACATTACACTTGTACTTTGTAGATAAATTGTGTATAATATTTTTCCCACAGATGTGTCAGCAGAGGAAAATCACAAATTCTGGTCTGAATTCATTGAATTGTATCACGAGAACGAGTTCCTGTGCCGTGTGATAAGCGTGGACTATACCAACAGGACACAGAGGAATCGGGCATATGACCAGCTGATCAGACACAGTAGAGACAGGAACAGCTAACAGTGTTTTTATAGGAGCACAAGAAGTACATGTATTCACAACATTCAGGAGACGGGACGGATGAGGTTTACAAGCCAACGCTGTGGTTTTATGACCTCATGAAAATCACTTTGGAGCAAGAGCCAAGGATAAGGTCACAGTGTAATCTGGATCCGGATTCTCCCACTCTTGTGGAAGAGGAGACATCGGAGAGTCTGGATCTGGTAAATACACACATTTGTATTGTATTGTACACACACATTTTTACATGGAGTTCAGTTTTGTTTTATATTGCAGGATATTACACCGGAGTTGGAAGTGGAGTCTACCATGAGTGGGGCAACTGAAGTGGACAACCCAACCCCACAGCCACGACCCCTGAAATAGCGGAGTTCATCTGGAAACCATCTTCTGCCCCGCCCAGATCACAACAGTTGTTTACTCACGTTGAGGAGGTTCTTAATAGGGCCCTGGACTGGAGCAAACTTGGCAATTACATCGCGGCGGAGATGCGACTGATGAATGAGGGTCAAAAGAAGATCTACAAGCATCTGGTACTTGATGCTATCTGACATGCAAATGATGAGTGTCTTGTCAAGGCATGTGAGATAACACCACCTGCCAGATGCTGTCCCCCAAATGTGACCCCACCCACCTACCCACATCACCAACCCATGCAGTATGCACCAGGAAACCCTCAACAATCGAGCTGTTTTCAGCCAGGACCCACACAGCCCACCCCCTCCTCCCAATCCAGCGCGTCGTCCAGTGGTACGTACTTAGACATGCTGAGTACACAGTCCTCTGTACTGGACGATACTCATTTTTTAAATTATTAGATTTTTTTCAAACTGGTTTTTTAGTTGTTTCAAAAATTGTTGTTGCCCTTACCCTAGTCTCTTGCTCCAAGTGTCCTGTATTGAGGTGATTAGTACCCCAGCGTTGGTTTCTTGACCTCATTGTCCCGGACTTCTGATCATTGTGATCTATGCACTTCTTAAGTTCTTTCTAAAAGCAATGTTCAGAAATCTGCACTTTATCTTCTCTCCCCAATGTATGGTGGTAGCAAAGATATTCTGTGGGATACGCCTGATTCCTCTACTGGCTACTGTTGGCACAGTCCTTGCAAAAAAGGCTCTTGTTCTCCTGATAGAGTCAATGAAGGAAGACCAGAATTGGCAATTTTTTAATATATTTTTTTTATAGATAAAATTTTTTGGGGAAAAATTGCGTTGTGTTTTTGTTTAATTAATGGTTGTTAATGCAAATGTCATTTTGTGTAACATGCCTTTGTAAAAATCAGAGGGTCAGCGAGACGTTATGGAGCCAATGTATCATTTACTATTTGCTGTAATTCCCACAAAACAACCGTACCTCCCAAATGTAAGTAGAAGGGACTGCAGCAGGTATCTCCCATACCTTCATACATGGACGTTTCCAGGCAAGGGTCAGGTAAGTTTATTATGAGTGATGTCTATTGTGTGCAACATGAGATGATTTATTTCTCAGAGCAAGAAAATGGCTTCTCACCTGTGTGACTTCTCTCATGATGAATAAGATGTGATTTCTGTGCAAAACATTTCCCACACTCAGTGCAAGAAAATGGCTTCTCACCTGTGTGAGTTTGCTGATGTCTTAAAAGAACTGATTTCCGTGCAAAACATTTCCCACACTCAGTGCAAGAAAATGGCCTTCACCTGTGTGACTTCTCTCGTGATTAATAAGATTTGATTTCTGTGCAAAAAATTTCCCACACTCAGAGCAAGAAAATGGCTTCTCACCTGTGTGACTTCTCTGATGTCTAACAAGATCTGATTTGATTGCAAAACATTTCCCACACTCAGAACATGGAAATGGATTCTCACCTGTGTGACTTCTCTGATGTATAACAAGATCTGATTTCCGTGCAAAACATTTCCCACACTCAGAGCAAGAAAATGGCTTCTCACCTGTGTGACTTCTCTGATGTCTAACAAGATCTGATTTGAGTGCAAAACATTTCCCACACTCAGAGCAAGAAAATGGATTCTCACCTGTGTGACTTCTCTGATGTCTAACAAGATCTGATTTCCGTGCAAAACATTTCCCACACTCAGAGCAGAAAAATGGCTTCTCACCTGTGTGACTTCTCTGGTGTATAACAAGATGTGATTTCTGCGCAAAACATTTCCCACACTCAGAACAAGAAATTGGCTTCTCGCCTGTGTGACTTTTCTGATGTATAACAAGATGTGATTTGTGCGTAAAACATTCCCCACACTCAGAGCATATCAGTGGCCTCTCACCTACCTTACCTGTCTGTTGGTTAATAAGCTTTGTGTTCTGTGTAAAACATTTGGCATCTACAGAACAGGGAAACACTGTATCTACTCTCAGAGCTGTAACAGATGCACCAATATCAGAGTGATCAGGAGAACATTTCCCAGGATCAGAGGGATCAGCTGATATAGTTGGATGTATAATTGGGGTAATGGGGTTATCTCCCGGAGAATCCTGTCTACTGTCATTATCTTTTATGTCACAATCCGGGGATAACATTAGATGTCCTTCTGAGATGTTCCTGCTTGTGTGTCCATCTGCTGGAAATAAAATACATTATGCAAATGTGACATTTTCTGTAACAATATTAATCTTGTAAACAATAGGAGAAGACGACTCTCTGGGACAGTTAATTGTAAATGTGTGTGTATAATAAAACATAACTTTTACTGAAGGCTTTATAATAATGTCTCCTAATGTTACTCCTGGAAGCATTGGTAAGGTAGCATTCCTTTATGTGTGTGCTCATACGCTGGTAAGCCTGTACATGTGTTACTCACCCTTATATAAGGTATATTGCTACAGCAGAGTAGGTGTGGAACAAGGTATTTTACATGCAATACACCATATAATACCCTGTAATCATCATCTGCTAGGTTATAATTCACTTTTACACCCCCATCATCAGTGTCTTACATCTATTCTCTCAATAGTAATAAGGATGATGTGTGTATGGTAAGTATGACACAGAGAATTACATATCAGAATCTATACAGCTGCCGCCATACGTCTGCTTCTCATACGTGTGCTACTGGCAGCAGTGAACATCTGAGTGAGAGTGCAGGGAAGACAGCAGAGTCTGATGAGAAAGAGATTGGATCTGCCTTTGCAGGGATGTACTACACCTGTCACCCCTGTTATTATATAAAATAATAAATAAGAGGAGCGTGGTCCATCCAGACGTGCTTTCTGGAGCTCTCCTCACTAAGTGGCTTCTTATCTACCCTACCTGATAGCCCTCAGCCGCCGCTGGGACCAAGACCCAATCTATTAAGTCCCCCACTCCTCCTGCCCTAAAGCTGATTGCTCTGCACACTCCAGTCACTGTTCACTGCCGCAGCCTAGCGACGCCGCTGAAGCCATGGGCTGAATTCTGGGGCTAAGTGTGCCCAGTGTTTCCTGCATGCTCTGTCCACCTGACTTGGAGTCGCTTTTGCCTTAGGTGGGAGCAAATGCTCTCCCGCTACTGCTGGGGACAGAACAGGCTGCCCACAGTCACCGGAACCCGGCAGAGATATTGGGAAGTGACATGGCTGCCATTTTGGATCATGGTGCCCAACCATCGCATACTTTGCCTTCAATAAGGTTTAAAATTGATATAAGCTGCTACCTGATGGCTGGACCGGGGTCACTACACTAAATTGAGGCATTTGCATGGAGGTGAAACTACCTTCTATTTATATGGTACCGCTATAATCTACTTCCTCTCAGTCTACATGCAGAGCCCAGTATCAAGTATCGTCTGAGTACAGCTCGTTACACTCTGATTACAACCTCACAGTATATTATTTTGTGGATTTATCCACTGAATATATTTTGCCATTTCTGTCTCTCTGTGCTGAGTACTTCACGTCTGTGATCACGCTGACCTCTAGTGGAATTTCTCGGTCATTACTGTGTTATTTGAGTTGCATTACATCATGTTTACTTGAAATTTTGGCTCAGATACCCCTGTCACCACGACTAAGAAAGTCATTTTGAATGGAGTCATCTTGATGTAACCTCCTGACAGCGTACTACTGCTCCTTTTGTTTATAGATTGTTTGAATTTTCCTATCTCTGAAATGTTAGTCTCTTTGGAGCTGGCATACCATGCTTTCAAAAAAGGTTAAAAAGGTACCAAATCACCCCCACCTGTCCATCTCTTTGGTACCTCAAATTCAGGTGGTCCTTCTGAGACTGCTATATCATCATCTGCTTCTTCTTGCACAGCCCAGCAGTAATGGCTCAAGATGTCTTAAGACACTCTAGATAGTTCTGTTACTTTATGCTCTATACATTCTATGTT
This sequence comes from Pseudophryne corroboree, assembly GCF_028390025.1. NCBI lineage: Eukaryota > Metazoa > Chordata > Amphibia > Anura > Myobatrachidae > Pseudophryne > Pseudophryne corroboree. The sequence goes on along the minus strand of NW_026967578.1, from coordinate 383,702 downwards.
ATCTACATTTAAGGACTGAAATAACCTCAGAACTTAACTCTAATATTCAAGCTTTGAGGTCAGATATCAGTGAGATTGGCACACGTACAGACTGAGATGAAAGAGATTGTTGTGTCTCACAAAGATCTGATTTCAGCACATGACACCCTTCAGGAAGACCCGGTCTCTATTCGTGATAAAGTCATTGATTTAGAAGACAGGTCTCGGAGAAATAATATCAGAATAATGGGCGTTCCGGATTCTGTTACAAATGCTAATATTTATGATTAGGCCACGGTCCTCTTTTCAGAAACTTTCACCGAAGGCTTCTGCCGCGGACCTTCTTATTAATAGGATCCAGACTCCCTAAGTCAAAACAGGCCCCTATCCAAGCACCGAGGGACACTCTGCTCAGGGTCCACTTTTTCATATTAAGGAATGCATTCTACAGGCTGCTTTGTCTTCCTCATCCACAGCTGAGTGCCTGGATAATCTGCAGATATTTTCGGATATTTCTCCTGTGACGCTGGCCCAAAGGCTTCTATTCCACACAAGGAACTGGACAATACAAATAGGGTTTTCCTACTAAGCTTATTGTAATGCGAAATAGCGCCTTCACAGTGATACCTTCACCCGAGGATGGCCCTGCTATTCTGAAAAAGTGGGACATTCGTGTTGACAGTCCTTCTTGACACTTCACCTAAACCAATCCCGGATGAGTTGTCTTCAGTGTCTAAGTAATATGATAAAGGAGTAAGACTGTTAGAGACACTCAGAGTTTGTTTCCTACTGTAACATGTGCCAACTGGGACTAAGTTACTGGGCATGGATCTCTATTTGGCCCAGATTTATTTACTCGTTATAGGTTTAAAAACGTATCTTTTTATCTTTATTTCCTGACCTACTTAATTGCTATATGGTCTGATAATCTTTCCACTGTTACGTTTCATAATACCTTTCTAGAATATTTGGTTGTTCAGGCAAAGCATGACTGATCCGTCTAACATCCTGTTGCCCTTATACCTGTGTTGGTAGTACCTAAATTGGATATCAGGCCATGTTCTTAGCCTTTACCTTCTTTGGATACATTGAGATTTGATATTTCTTTGTACAATTGTTACTATGATGACTAGATTTTGCACTCTCGTATGGCTACTTGGGGTAGTCGGTGGGTTTGCCTTTTAGGCCCGACCGCCACCTTTTTCTACCTTTCTGTCACGGTACCCTAGTGACGGAATCTCTAGCTCCTTTATGGACACTATTTCTGTTTGTCTCCCATATTTGTTCCCTATTTAATTTTTTGGGTTATTTGATAGTTTGAAGTATGCACACGTCCTACAGACTCTATTGGACTTTATACAGATGATCTTAGATGTTTCATACCATGATCTGATCCCTATCATGGTGAAGTTTTTAAGTCTTAATGTAAAAGGTCTTAATTCTCCCAGTAAGAGATGTCTTGCAATAACATATTTCACTGACCAGAAGGAGGCGGTGGTAGACATTCAGGAATCACATGTTCCATTGCACTCTTACCCTCAGTTTACCAATAACTACCCAACATGCTATATCTCCTGTGGTGTAGCCATCCTTTCTAATAGATCCTGCCCCATTCATCTGGAAAGCAAGTGGGTGGATTGCAATGGTAGATATTGGATTCTAGTTGGGAAGATTCATAATAAATATGTCACCCTCACTTCTCTCTATGCCCCTCATGCCAGACAGCCCCGATTTCTTAAATATTTATTTGCAAAAGCTACCAGAAATTGCACTTCTCCTTATGGGAGATGTTACTCTTGCTCCAGACCCTCATCTTGATAGATCCTCCACTACTGATGAACAGACCAGTAATGTCGTCCGTTCCGTAGCTTCCTCATGCCCCCATTTATTAGCTGAATTTGACCTTTGACCTAGTGTGAAGGACATAGTGAGTGGAAAGAATATACACAACTTTTAGGCTGGATGCTTATAATAAATATATCTTCCTATTATCAGTATCTCAGATGGAAACGGTCTAGTAAGATGTTTGGGGTATTGTATTCATAAGTAGGTGAAAGGGGACAGTTGTCCAGGATAAGATAAATGATGTTATACTGAATGACTACTGCACCCAGCATCACAGACCCTGAATGTAATATCTGGTAAGACAATGTTAGTGTATCCTTGCAGGGTATAAAGCCTAGAGACTTACACATAGCAGGTTAGTTCTGATTGAAGCTGGTTCTGTCTGCAGCGGATATAGACTTCTATAAACCCACCTCAGCTTAATAAATTCAGACAGAGTTATTAAAAAGAGGGACCCTGAGGGCGACTGAACTATATTGTTTAAACTATGTAATCGATGACCATCATCTGGGACAGATCATGAAACATCTGAGATAAGAGCTGAATATTCTAATTTGTTCTTGCTATTACTGTAACTGAGTATAACTTGTTATTTGCAGGTTCTCATTGTTGTAACTTAGTGAAATAAATGATTATCCTTTATAATATGTCCTGTGTCAGTCTCCATATTTATCACAGTGTATCCCAGAACCTGGTCACTTGAATTTTTCTACCGACAACAATTTCATGGTCTGATCACACCCCTCTGATAGGGTCCTGGTCGCCTTTTCCCGCTACTCCTCCTTTACCACCTTGGAGATTGCAGGATTATATATTAATGGATGCTGAAGGCACCAGAATTTTGCAAGAGGCACTGTCCTCCTACTTAGACATGAACGCTCCTGAATATACTTCCATTATGAACCATAGGTGTGCTCTTAAGGCCATGGATCAGAAGCCAGAGAAGGCCGTCATCCTAGTGCCAGGGGACAGGTAATCAGCAGGGAATGTGCAGGATTGGTTCCCATACACAAGCTCAATAAATGTATTATATACCTAAGACGACGGTAGCAAGACTCTGGTGCTGCCAACTCAGTAACAGGAGCCGTTCATTAGCCAATTCCCTGAGGCCGGCTGTTACAGGAGCATGTGGATACATGACAGGGGCTGCACCAGATATTTCCTAAGCATTGTGTCACGTGGCATGAGGAGCCCTGAGCCTGTGCCCCAGCAAGCAGCCGCACCATGCCAGAAATAAGTGATTTATATATAGACCGGCGTGTGCTAATAGTGACACTCTCAGGGCATGTAATACCATAGGCAGGGGTACTGCTAGCACACAATATGGCTGCTGGTAACACACAGTGACATGATGTGAGAGGGGAGCAGTATTATAATAGGGGCTGATGGCTCCTGATGTATGAGATACACCAGAGAGTGTGGGGAGGAGACTGGTCAGATCTCTGGGCTGGTAACACACAGTGACATGATGTGAGGGGTGAGAGCAGGAGTATAATAGGGGCTGATGGCTCCTGATGTATGAGATACACCAGAGAGAGTGGGGAGGAGACTGGTCAGATTTCTGGGCTGGTAACACACAGTGACATGATGTGAGGGGGAGAGCAGGAGTATAATAGGGGCTGATGTCTCCTGATGTATGAGATACACCAGAGAGTGTGGGGAGGAGACTGGTCAGATCTCTGGGCTGGTAAAACACAGTGACATGATGTGAGGGGGAGAGCAGGAGTATAATAGGGGCTGATGGCTCCTGATGTATGATATACACCAGAGAGTGTGGGGAGGAGACTGGTCAGATCTCTAGGCTGGTAACACACAGTGACATGATGTGAGGGGGAGAGCAGGAGTATAATAGGGGCTGATGGCTCCTGATGTATGAGATACACCAGAGAGTGTGGGGAGAAGACTGGTCAGATCTCTGGGCTGGTAACACACAGTGACATGATGTGAGGGGGAGAGCATGAGTATAATAGGGGCTGATGTCTCCTTATGTATGATATACACCAGAGAGTGTGGGGAGGAGACTGGTCAGATCTCTGGGCTGGTAACACACAGTGACATGATGTGAGGGGGAGAGCAGGAGTATAATAGGGGCTGATGTCTCCTGATGTATGAGATACACCAGAGAGTGTGGGGAGGAGACTGGTCAGATCTCTGGGCTGGTAACACACAGTGACATGATGTGAGGGGAGAGCAGGAGTATAATAGGGGCTGAAGGCTCCTGATGTATGAGATACACCAGAGAGAGTGGGGAGGAGACTGGTCAGATCTCTGGGCTGGTAACACACAGTGACATGATGTGAGGAGGAGAGCAGGAGTATAATAGGGGCTGCTGGCCCCTGATGTATGAGATACACCAGGGATTGTGGGGAGGAGACTGGTCAGATCTCTGGGCTGGTAACACACAGTGACATGATGTGAGGGGGAGAGCAGGAGTATAATAGGGGCTGATGTCTCCTTATGTATGATATACACCAGAGAGTGTGGGGAGGAGACTGGTCAGATCTCTGGGCTGGTAACACACAGTGACATGATGTGAGGGGGAGAGCAGGAGTATAATAGGGGCTGAAGGCTCCTGATGTATGAGATACACCAGAGAGTGTGGGGAGGAGACTGGTCAGATCTCTGGGCTGGTAACACACAGTGAAATGATGTGAGGAGGAGAGCAGGAGTATAATAGGGGCTGATGTCTCCTGATGTATGAGATACACCAGAGAGTGTGGGAGGAGACTGGTCAGATCTCTGGGCTGATAACACACAGTGACATGATGTGAAGAGGAGAGCAGGAGTATAATAGGGGCTGATGGCTCCTGATGTATGATATACACCAGAGAGTGTGGGGAGGAGACTGGTCAGATCTCTGGGCTGGTAACACACAGTAACATGATATGAGGAGGAGAGCAGGAGTATAATAGGAGCTGATGGCTCCTGATGTATGAGATACACCAGAGAGTGTGGAGAGGAGACTGGTCAGATCTCTGGGCTGGTAACACACAGTGACATGATGTGAGGGGGAGAGCAGGAGTATAATAGGGGCTGATGTCTCCTGATATATGAGATACACCAGAGAGTGTGGGGAGGAGACTGGTCAGATCTCTGGGCTGGTAACACACAGTGACATGATGTGAGGGGGAGAGCAGGAGTATAATAGGGGCTGATGGCTCCTGATGTATGAGATACACCAGAGAGTGTGGGGAGGAGACTGGTCAGATCTCTGGGCTGGTAACACAGTGACATGATGTGAGGGGGAGAGCAGGAGTATAATAGGGGCTGATGGCTCGGCTCCTGATGTATGAGATACACCAGAGAGTGTGGGGAGGAGACTGGTCAGATCTCTGGGCTGGTAACACACAGTGACATGATGTGAGGGGGAGAGCAGGACTATAATAGGGGCTGATGGCTCCTGATGTATGAGATACACCAGAGAGTTTGGAGAGGAGACTGGTCAGATCTCTGGGCTGGTAACACACAGTGACATGATGTGAGGGGGAGAGCAGGAGTAAAATAGGGGCTGATGGCTCCTGACTCCACACTTGGAAAATGCATATTCCGCATTAGTCTGTACTGACAGAGGAGGGTGTAGGATAAGAGATTGTTGTAGTGACTGAGCAAGGAGAATATGTGACTCTTTTCTGTAATAATTGTTTATTACTCACCTGTGCTGATATCTGTAGGGATCTCCTTCTCCTTACACTGCTGATCACCCCTCACATACATCTCTTCTTCTCCCTCTATATCTTCTGCCTTCATATCAGTCACATACGTCTCTTCTTCTCCCTCTATATCTTCTGCCTTTATATCAGTCACATACGTCTCTTCTTCTCCCTCTGTATCTTCTGCCTTTATATCAGTCACATACGTCTCTTCTTCTCCCTCTGTATCTTCTGCCTTTATATCAGTCACATACGTCTCTTCTTCTCCCTCTATATCTTCTGCCTTTATATCAGTCACACACGTCTCTTCTTCTCCCTCTGTATCTTTGACTTTAATATTATTTAATTGGGCTTCACCCTATGTAAACCATTAATAAAAGATTGTAAAATTGTTGATTTCAGTAATAGATTAAACAATACAAATATAATAACACACACAGCTGCTCTACAGATCATATAGTGACAGTCACTTTGGTATATGGGTGAGACCCTAAATCCCACCTACATGATCCTCCTGTGGGATCCTGTGATTCTCCTCTGTACAATCCTGGGAATACAGAGGACGGGGACATCTCTCTGGGGTATCTCTGTTACTGGGTCCATCTGTAGGAGACACACAGTGACTGAGTACAGTGTATAAATGTGATTATCAGATGATGTGTGTATATAGGGGGCCCCCATACCTGCTCTCCCCTGTACAATACATGACAGTCTCCTCTTACCCAGTGATGTGAGGGGCCGGTGATTCTCCAACATCATGTCCTTGTACAGACCCCTGTGTTCCTCTATATACTCCCCCTCCTGCATGGAGACATAGACAGTGACATCCTGAAACCTTATAGGAACCTGACACACACAGTGATACAGTCATCACCCAGACACATCCCCTGGTGTTACTGTATAATGCCCCATTCCCAGCAGTCACCTCTCCAGTCATCACCCAGACACATCCCCCGGTGTTACTGTATAATGTCCCATTCCCAGCAGTCACCTCTCCAGTCATCACCCAGACACATCCCCTGGTGTTACTGTATAATGCCCCATTCCCAGCAGTCACCTCTCCAGTCATCACCCAGACACCCCCCCTGGTGTTACTGTATAATGTCCCATTCCCAGCAGTCACCTCTCCAGTCATCACCCAGACACATCCCCTGGTGTTACTGTATAATGCCCCATTCCCAGCAGTCACCTCTCCAGTCATCACCTAGACATGTCCCCTGGTGTTACTGTAGAATGACCCATTCCCAGCAGTCACCTCTCCAGTCATCACCCAGACACGTCCCCTGGTGTTACTGTATAATGCCCCATTCCCAACAGTCACCTCTCCAGTCATCACCCAGACACATTCCCTGGTGTTACTGTATAATGCCCCATTCCCAGCAGTCACCTCTCCAGTCATCGTCCAGACACGTCCCTTGTTGTTACTGTATAATGCCCCATTCCCAGCAGTCACCTCTCCAGTCAGCAACTGAATGATCTTGTTGGTGAGTTCCAGGATCTTCTGGTCATTGTGTCTCTCATGTGTCAGTGAGTGAGGTGGAGGCACCGTGATTGGGCTCTGGGTTCTACTCAGTCCTCCTAATACACGGGGATGGCTGCTGGGTGTCTCATACTCATTGGATGTCTTCTTCACTATTGTGCAATCCTGTGTAATGGTGGAGACATCATATATCAATATATAAACTCCAAGATCCCCTCACCTCCCCAGTCATGTCACTGTATTATTACTATAGATATGTGATGTCACTGTGACGCTCACAGATCCCCTCACCTGCCCAGTCATGTCCCTGTATTATTACTATAGAAATAAGTGACGTCAGTGTGAAACTCCCAGATTCCCACACCTCCACAGTTATTTCCCTGTATTATTACTATAGATATGTGATGTCACTGTGACACTCCCAGATCCCCTCACCTCCGCAGTCATGTCTCTATATTATTACTATAGATGTAAGTGATGTCACTGTGACATTTACAGATCCTCTCACCTCCCCAGTCATGTCCCTGTATTATTACTATAGATAAAGGTGATGTCACTGTGACACTCCCAGATCACTTCACCTCCCCATTCATATCCCTGTATTATTACTATAGATCTAAGTGATGTCACTGTGACACTCCCAGATCCCCTCACCTCCCCAGTCATGTCCCGGAATTATTACTATAGATATAAGTGATGTCACTGTGACGCACCCAGATCGCCTCACCTCCCCAGTCATGTCCCTGAATTATTACTATAGATATGTGATGTCACTGTGACACTCCCAGATTCCCTCACATTCCCAATCATGTCTTTGTATTATTACAATAGACAAAAGTGATATCACTGTGACGCTCCCAAATCCCCTCACCTCCCCAGTCATGTCACTGTATTATTGCTATAGATAAATGTGACGTCAAAGTGATGCTCCCAGATCCCTTCACCTCCCCAGTCATGTCACTGTATTATTAGTATAGATATGTGATGTCACTGTGACACTCCCAGATCCCTTTTCTCCCCAGTTATGTCCCTGTATAATTACTACAGATATAAGTGACATCACTGTACTGCTCGCAGATCCCCATACCTCCCCAGTCACGTCCCTGTATTATTACTATAAATATAAGTGATGCCACTGTGACACTCCCAGATCCCCTCACTTCCCCACTCATGTCTCTGTATTATTACTATAGATATGTGATGTCACTGTGACGTTCCCAGATCCCCTCACCTCCCCAGTCATGACTCTGTATTATTACTGTTGATATAAGTGATGTCACTGTGACGATCCCAAATCCCCCCACTTCCACAGTCAAGTCCCTGTATTATTAATATAGATATAAGTTACTTATCAGTAACGCTTCAAAATCCCCTCACCTCCCCAGTCATGTCCCTGTATTATTACTATAGATATAAGTGATGTCCCTGTGATGCTCTAAGACCCCTCACCTCCCCAGTGACATCCCTGTATTATTACTATAGATATGTTACCTCACGGTGATGCTTCGATTCCCTCACCTCCCCAGTCATATTCCTGTATTATGACTATAGATATTAGTGATGTCTCAGTGACGCACCCAGATACCCTCACCTCCCCAGTCATGTCCCTGTTTTATTACTATAGATATAAGTGACATCACTGTGACACTCCCAGATCCGCCACACCTCCCCAGTCATGTCCTTGTATTATTAATTTAGATATAAGTGATGCCACAGTGATGCTCCCAGATTCCCTCACCTCCCCAGTCATGTCCCTGAATTATTACTATAGATATAAGGTCACAGTGATGCTCACAGATCCTATCACCTCCCCAGTCATGTCTCTGTATTATTACTATAGATATGTGATGTCACTGTGACGTTCCCAGATCCCCTCACCTCTCCAGTCATGACTCTGTATTATTACTGTTGATATAAGTGATGTCACTGTGACGATCCCAAATCCCCCCACTTCCACAGTCAAGTCCCTGTATTATTAATATAGATATAAGTTACTTATCAGTAACGCTTCAAAATCCCCTCACCTCCCCAGTCATGTCCCTGTATTATTACTATAGATATAAGTGATGTCCCTGTGATGCTCTAAGACCCCTCACCTCCCCAGTGACATCCCTGTATTATTACTATAGATATGTTACCTCACAGTGATGCTTCGATTCCCTCACCTCCCCAGTCATATTCCTGTATTATGACTATAGATATTAGTGATGTCACAGTGACGCACCCAGATACCCTCACCTCCCCAGTCATGTCCCTGTTTTATTACTATAGATATAAGTGACATCACTGTGACACTCCCAGATCCGCCACACCTCCCCAATCATGTCCTTGTATTATTAATTTAGATAAAAGTGATGCCACAGTGATGCTCCCAGATTCCCTCACCTCCCCAGTCATGTCCCTGAATTATTACTATAGATATAAGGTCACAGTGATGCTCACAGATCCTATCACCTCCCCAGTCATGTCTCTGTATTATTACTATAGATATAAGGTCACTGTTATGCTCCCAGATCCACTCACCACCCCAGTCATATCCCTGTATTATTACTATAGATATAAGGTCACTTTTACGCTCCCAGATCCACTCACCATCCCAGTCGTGTCCCTGTATTATTACTATAGATATAAGTGATGTCACTTTGACACTCCCAGATCTTCTCACCTCCCCAGTCATGTCCCTGTATTATTACCATAGATATGAGGTCACTGTGATGCTCCCAGATCCACTCACCTCCCCAGTCAGCAGGTAGATGATCTCCAGGGTGATATTTATTATCCTCTCTGTCCTGTGACTCCTGTGCTTGTCCATCCTCTGTGAATCAGAGAGAATACAGAACATGTGATGTGTAATAAAGACTCCGTTCCTCACAGCTGGAGTTCCTTAGAATAAATATAATACATAAAACATATTGCACATGTAACATAGTAAATATGGAATAGAGTGGTCATTAAGTCTCCTATTTCCCCACAGCCATAGAGTCCTGGTCAGTGTCTCTGAGGTTCCGGTGACCCAGCCCCATAAGGCTGTACTGCATAGTGGGCCTGATCTAGAGTGTAGCGCTATTGTGGGTGGAGTCACAATGAGCTGATGTTCCGTACACCGCTCATGTGCACGACCCGTACGGAGCATGTGCTCTAGGTGTCCTGAGTTGTCAGACGAGTATGGCTGCAGCCATGAAGTGGTGTAAGGGTGAGAAATGGTTGTGAAGGGACAGGGTCTCCTGAGGGAAATTTCATGGCCTCATTCATGAAGCTGCAGCGTACATTCTCCGTGACGTCAGGTTCCACACATCCAGCCGATGGTGTAGCAAAGGCGGCAGGAGACAGGCAGGGAAAGGTTGCAGGAGACAGGCAAGGGAAAGGTGGCAGGAGACAGGCAAGGGAAAGGTGGCAGGAGACAGGCAAGGGAAAGGTTGCTGGAGACAGGCAGGGAAAGGCTGCAGGAGACAGGCAAGGGAAAGGTTGCTGGAGACAGGCAGAAGGTTGCAGGCGACAGGCAGGGAAAAGGTTGCAGGCGACAGGCAGGGAAAAGGTTGCAGGAGACAGGCAGGTGAAAGGTGGCAGGAGACAGGCAGGGGAAAGGTGGCAGGAGACAAGCAGGGGAAAGGCGGCAGGAGACAGGTAGGGGAAAGGCGGCAGGAGACAGGCAGGGGAAAGGCGGCAGGAGACAGGCAAGGGAAAGGCGGCAGGAGACAGGCAGTGGAAAGGCAGCAGGAGACAGGCAGGAGACAGGCAAGGGAAAGGTGGCAGGAGACAGGCAGGGGAAAGGTGGCAGGAGACAGGCAGGTGGGCAGCAGGGTGGGGGTGGCAGGAGACAGGCAGGGGAAAGGCGACAGGAGACAGGCAGGGTAAAGGCGGCAGGAGACAGGCAGGGGAAAGGTGGCAGGAGACAGGCAGGGGAAAGGTGGCAGGAGACAGGCAGGGGAAAGGCGGCAGGAGACAGGCAGGGGAAAGGCGACAGGAGACAGGCAGGGGAAAGGCGGCAGGAGACAGGCAAGGGAAAGGTGGCAGGAGACATTATTTGTTCTCAGGAGATTGAATAAATTGTTAATCATTTGTAATAAAAGTTACATTTTATTATTTGAGAATATCTCAATATTTCTTTACAAGAGTGCGCCCACAAAGAAGTCTACATTCTTTCTCTTGTCACTGTGACACTCCCAGGTCCCCCTCACCTCCCCAGTCATGTCCCTGTATTATTACTATAGATATAAGTGATGTCACTGATACATTCCCAGATCCCCTCACCTCCGCAGACATGTCTCTGCATTATTACTATAGATATAAGTGATGTCAAAGTGACTCTCCCAGACCCCCTCACCTCCCCAGTCATGTCCCTGTATTATTTCTATATATATAAGTGACATCAGAGTGACTATCCCAGACTCCCTCACCTCCCCAGTCATGTCCCTGTATTATTTCTATATATATAAGTGACGTCAGAGTGACTATCCCAGACCCCCTCACCTCCCCAGTCATGTCCCTGTATTATTACTATAGATATAAGTGATACTCCCAGATCCCCTTACCTCCCCAGTCATGTCCATGTATTATTACTATAGATATGTGATGTCACTGTGACACTGCCAGGAGTATGATATACATTTGCTTCATACTGCTCCAATTAGCATCTGTTACACATGCCAGGGATATTATGGTCTCTGCCTTAATATATCCTAGAATTTGAGCAATATTTTCAAACCCCACAATTTCATATAATAAAATTATTAATAATAATAATAATAACAACAACAACGACACGAAAGGCTGCACCCCAGTATAAAAATAATAACATATGTCTTTATTAACAGGACACCACAGGCTACTCCCCCTTTATTATAATTACAGGACACCACAGGCTGCTGCTCCCTCTGAATAATAATAATAATAATAACTGTATTCCACAGGCTGCTTCTCCTGTATAATAATGACTGGATTCCACAGGTTGCTCCTCCTTTATTATAATAATAACAGGACCCCACAGGCTGCTACTACTGTATTATAATAACAGGACACCAAAGGCTGCTCCCCCTGTATTATAATAATAATAATAATAATGATGATGATGGTGATAACAACAACAACAACAGGACAACACAGGCTGCTCCCTCTAAATAATAATAAGACACCACAGTCCGCTCCCCCTGTATTATTATTATTATTATATTAATAACAACAACAATAAAAACACACCACAGGCTGCTCCCTCTGTATAATAATAATAATAATAATAAAAGGACACGACAGGCTGCTCCGCCTGTATAATAATAATAATAATAATAACAACAACAACAGGACACCACAGGCTGCTCCCCCTGTATAATAATAATAATAATAATAATAAAAAGACACCACAGGCTACTTCCTCTAAATAATAACAGGACACTACAGGCTGCTCCCCCTGTATAATAATAACAGGACACCACAGGCTGCTCAACCTGTATAACATACCTCCCAACTTGTCTCTTCTTTAAAGAGGGACACACGCGCGGCAAAGCGTAAAAGGGGACGTGGCCTATGGAAAGGGGGCGTGGCTTCTCGGGGGGACCCGCGATCGCGAGCCACTTCCCGTTTTCGTCACTGAAGGGGCATGCCCAGCGCTCTGTGAGCTACTGGCATGCCCCGTCTCCCTCTGTCTCCAATGAATAGACGCTGTGCGTATGCTAAGCAGGGCAGCGAGAGACAGAGCCTCCCAACTGCCCCCCTTCCCCACCGCGGGACACTGCGGCCCACGAGTGGGACTGTCCCCAAAAAACGGGACTGTCCCGCGAAAATCGGGACAGTTGGGAGGTATGTGTATAATAATAATAATAATAATAATAATAATAATAATAACAGGACATCACAGGCTGCTTGTTCTGTAAAATAATAATAATAACAACAACTACTACAGGACACCACAGGCTGCTCCCCCTGTATAATAATAAAAATAGCGACACTACAGGCTGCTCCCCCTGTATAATAATAACAGGACACCTCAGGCTGCTCCCCCTGTATAATAATAATAATATCAGGGCACCACAGGCTGCTCCCCCTGTATAATAATAATAACAGGACACCACAGGCTGCTCCCCCTGTACAGTAAGACGCCATTACCTGATCTCCACGGACACTGGGAGGCTGCAGCAGTCGATGAAAAGTCACTTCCTGCATGTGGACCGCACAACCCGGAAGTAAGGTGGAACGCAAAGGCAGGAAGTAGGGCATGATTGGCGCAGGATGCTTCCTGGTGATTGGACCCTCCCCTCCTACACCCCGCCCACAGGCCCGTCCTCTGTCCTCAGTGCAGTATGCCGGCGGCCATTTTCTTGTAGACCAGTCTGGCAGCAGCAATAGTTTGTAGTGACGTCAGGAGCGGCGGCCATTTTCCCCTGGTCTGAGCTCCGCCTTCCTTCTATCATTCCCACAAGGCAGCAGGAGCAGAGAGCAGCCATTGCTGTGTCTGGCAGCAGGTAATGATATTATTATTATTATTCTATAGGCTGAGCAGCTCTGGTGTCAGGTTCTGTACTACAGGGGGAGCAGCCTCTGGTGCCTTGTTATAGTGCAGCTGGAGCAGCCTCTGGTGCTGCATTATCCCTGTACAGGTGGCTGACACTCTAGTGTCCTATTACTGTAATACAGGTGGCGCAGACCCCGCCGTTACCGTAATACAGGTGGCGCAGACCCCGCCGTTACCGTGATACAGGTGGCGCAGACCCCGCCGTTACCGTAATACAGGTGGCGCAGACCCCGCCATTACCATAATACAGGTGGCTCAGAATCCGCCGTTACCGTAATACAGGTGACGCAGACCCCGCCGTTACCGTAATACAGGTGGCGCAGACCCCGCTGTTACCATAATACAGGTGGCGCAGAATCCGCCGTTACCGTAATACAGGTGGCGCAGACCCCGCCGTTACCGTAATACAGGTGGCGCAGACCCCGCCGTTACCGTTATACAGGTGGCGCAGACTCCGCCGTTACCGTAATACAGGTGGCGCAGACCCCGCCGTTACCATAATACAGGTGGCACAGAATCCGCCGTTACCGTAATACAGGTGGCGCAGACCCCGCCGTTACCGTAATACAGGTGGCGCAGACTCCGCCGTTACCGTTATACAGGTGGCGCAGACTCCGCCGTTACCGTAATTTAGGTGGCGCAGACCCCGCCGTTACCGTAATACAGGTGGCGCAGACCCCGCCGTTACCGTTATACAGGTGGCGCAGACCCCGCCATTACCGTAATACAGCAGGCACAAGACACTGCGGTTACCAAAATACAAGTGACGCAGACCCCGCCATTACCGTAATACAGGAGGCGCAGACCCCACCGTTACCATAATACAGGTGGCACAGACCCCGCCGTTACCGTAATACAGGTGGCGCGGACCGTGCCATTACCGTAATACATGTGGCACAAGACCACACTGTTACCGTAATTCTATACACGGGACATTGCAGGTGTTGTGACCTGTGGCATTGTGCTGTACACGGGGAGCGGCCTGTGTTGTCAATGTACACAGGAGGAGCAGCCTGTGTTGTCATAATATACAGGGGTAGCATCCCGTGCTGTCAATAGTATACATGGGGAGTGGCCTGTGTTGTGATAATATACAGGGGTAACATCTTGTGTTGTCATAGTATACAGTAGGAGCAGCCTGTGTTGCAATAATATACAGGGGTAGCATCCTGTGTTGTCGTAATAGACAGGAGGAGCAGCCTGTGGCATCCTACTCTACAGGGGGAGCAGCCTGTGGTGTCCTGTTGTTGTTTTTGTTGTTATTATTATTATAATACAGAAGTATCAGCCTGTGGCGTCTTGTTATTATTATTATTATTATTATACAGGAGAAGCAGCCTGTGGTGTACAGTTATTATTATTATTATTATTATTATTATTATAATACAGGGGCAGCAGCCAGTGGTGTCTGATTATTATTATTATTATTATTATTATACAGGGGGAGCAGCCTGTGGTGTCCTGTTATTATTATTGTACAGTAGGAGCAGCCTGTGGTATCCTGTTTTTATACAGGATGAGCAACCTGTGGTGTCCTGTTATTATTATACAGGGGAAGCATTATTATTATTATTATTATTATACAAAAGGGAGCGGCCTGTGGTGTCCTGTTGTTGTTGTTGTTATTATTATTATAGATTGGGAACAGCCTGTTGTGTCCTATTATTATTATTTTTTTGCATAGGGAGCAGCCTATGGTGTCATTTTATTTTTAATATACAGGGAGAGCAGAATGGGGTGTCCTGTTGTTATTAGTACAATACAGGGGGAGCAGGTTTTTGTGTATGGTTATTATTATAATGGGGGAGCAGCCTGTGGTGTCCTGGTATTATTTATTATTATTATTAATATTATACTTTGGGAGTGGTGGTGATGTCACAGTGACATCACTTATATCTATAGTAATAATACAGGGACATGACTGGGAGGTGAGGGGGATCTGGGGGTGTCACAGTGACATCACTTATATCTATAGTAATAATACAGGGACATGAGTGGGAGGTGAGAGGATCTGGGAGCGTCACAGTGACATCACTTATATCTATAGTAATAATACAGGGACATGACTGGGAAGGTAAGGGGGATCTGGTGGTGTCACAGTGACGTCACTTATATCTGTAGTAATAATACAGGGACATGACTGGGGAGGTGAGGTGATCTGGGAGCGTCACAGTGACATCACTTATATCTATAGTTATACAGGGACATGACTGGGGAGGTGAGGGGGATCTGGGGGTGTCACGGTGACATCACTTATATCAATAGTAATAATACAGGGACATGAGTGGGATGTGATAGGATCTGTGAGCAACACAGTGACATCACTTATATCTATAGTAATAATACAGGGACATGACTGGGGAGGTGAGGGGGATCTGGGAGTGTCACAGTGACGGAACAAAAGTTTTTGATCCTGCACAAACCTGGATTCAAAAATTCACAAAAAATTAACTGAAGGCCAGAAATGGACAATAATATTTGGAAATTCCTGTCTGTCCGTGTGGCGGTGCGCCCGGAGTCATAATAGTAGGCAATGGTATATGTACAAAGAGAAAAAGTATGACTCTTGTTTGGGCGCACTCTTGTTATCTTTTCTTAGAAGATAGTCAGTAGGTGATAATCTATAACTTTGATGTTGTCGTCTTTAGCTAGAACCCTTCTTCACACATAAGAACTCAAAAAAAGGGGTAAATTCAACATAGGTAGTCATGATTAATAGGTGCGGGAAATATGTCCGTAAGAAAAAAAACTTTTTTATTTCAGAAATGTGTAAGGAATGTTCAGATCTTAATTATGCCTGGATAAATGCATGCAGGAAAAGTAGCTACATCACAAGCTACCTCCGTCTGCCCAAGATCTGTACAAACTTAGTTTGTATTGATGCGGCCCTAGTTGGGTTAAATTCGTGAGTGGGAGAACCCACACACTATTAACAATTCTAATGTTTTGCCACTGTCTTTGGTAGGTAAGTCAACACAGTTGGAGATTAAAGAAGTGGTTGGATTGAGTATAAGTGGTGATACTGCTGTTGGCGTTTTTTCTCTTCCCTATAGTAAAAACGCCAACAGCAGTATCACCACTTATACTCAATCCAACCACTTCTTTAATCTCCAACTGTGTTGACTTACCTACCAAAGACAGTGGCAAAACATTAGAATTGTTAATAGTGTGTGGGTTCTCCCACTCACGAATTTAACCCAACTAGGGCCGCATCAATACAAACTAAGTTTGTACAGATCTTGGGCAGACGGAGGTAGCTTGTGATGTAGCTACTTTTCCTGCATGCATTTATCCAGGCATAATTAAGATCTGAACATTCCTTACACATTTCTGAAATAAAAAAGTTTTTTTTCTTCCGGACATATTTCCCGCACCTATTAATCATGACTACTTATGTTGAATTTACCCCTTTTTTTGAGTTCTTATGTGTGAAGAAGGGTTCTAGCTAAAGACGACAACATCAAAGTTATAGATTATCACCTACTGACTATCTTCTAAGAAAAGATAACAAGAGTGCGCCCAAACAAGAGTCATACTTTTTCTCTTTGTACATATACCAGTGTCACAGTGACGTCACTTATATTTGTAGTAATAATACAGGGACATGACTGGGGAGGTGAGGGGGATCTGGGAGAATCACAGTAACATCACTTATATCTATAGTAATAATACAGGGGTGTGAGTGGGAGGTGAGAGGATCTGGGAGCGTCACAGTGACATCACTTATATCTATAGTAATAATACAGGGACATGACTGGGGAGGTTAGGGGATCTGGGAGTGTCACAGTGACATCACTTATTTATTTCTCTGACGTCCTAGTGGATGCTGGGACTCCGTCAGGACCATGGGGAATAGCGGCTCCGCAGGAGACAGGGCACAAAATAAAAGCTTGAACGTCAGGTGGTGTGCACTGGCTCCTCCCCCTATGACCCTCCTCCAAGCCAGTTAGATTTTTGTGCCCGGCCGAGAAGGGTGCAAACTAAGTGGCTCTCCAGAGCTGCTTAGAATAAAAGTTTAGTTAGGTTTTTTTTTTTATTTCAGTGAGTCCTGCTGGCAACAGGCTCACTGCAACGTGGGACTAAGGGGAGAAGAAGCGAACTCACCTGAGTGCAGAGTGGATTGGGCTTCTTAGGCTACTGGACGTTAGCTCCAGAGGGACGATCACAGGTTCAGCCTGGATGGGTCACCGGAGCCGCGCCGCCGTCCCCCTTGCAGATGCTGAAGAGACGAAGAGGTCCGGTGAAATCGGCGGCAGAAGACATCCTGTCTTCAAGACTAAGGTAGCGCACAGCACCGCAGCTGTGCGCCATTGCTCTCAGCACACTTCACACTCCGGTCACTGAGGGTGCAGGGCGCTGGGGGGGGAGCGCCCTGAGACGCAATATAATCAGACACCTTAGCGGGCTAAAGGAATACATCACATATAGCTCCAGGGCTATATGGATGTATTTTTCCCCCTGCCATTTTACACAAAAAAGCGGGAGTTAAGGACGTCGTGAAGGGGCGGGGCCTATCTCCTCAGCACACTGGCGCCATTTTTCCCTCACAGCTCCGCTGGAAGGACGGCTCCCTGATTCTCCCCTGCAGTACTGCATCTGATTCAGGGTAAAAAAGAGAAGGGGGGGCATTGTGGCAGCAAATAATTAACAGCAGCTATAGGAATAACACTTATATAAGGTTATCCCTGTATATATAT
Organism: Pseudophryne corroboree; assembly: GCF_028390025.1. Classification (NCBI taxonomy): domain Eukaryota; kingdom Metazoa; phylum Chordata; class Amphibia; order Anura; family Myobatrachidae; genus Pseudophryne; species Pseudophryne corroboree. Next base: position 365,546 of record NW_026967578.1, on the reverse strand, counting down.
ATAGCGCTGGGTGTGTGCTGGCAGACTCTCCCTCTGTCTCTCCAAAGGGCTAAGTGGGGTCCTGTCCTCTATCAGAGCATTCCCGGTGTGTGTGCTGTGTGTCGGTACGCGTGTGTCGACATGTATGAGGAGGAAAATGAGTTGGAGGCGGAGCAGTTGCCTGTGTTAGTGATGTCACCCCCTAGGGAGTCGACACCTGACTGGATGATTGTGTTTAAACAATTAAGTGATAATGTCAGCAATTTGCAAAAAACTGTTGACGACATGAGAAAGCCGGCAAATCAATTAGTGCCTGTTCAGGCGTCTCAGACACCCTCAGGGGCCCTAAAACGGCCGCTACCTCAGTGGGTCGACACGGATCCAGATACTGATACTGGGTCTAGTGTCGACGGTGACGAGACAAACGTAATGTCCAGTAGGGCCACACGTTACATGATCACGGCAATGAAAGAGGCATTAAATCTTTCTGACACTACAAGTACCACAAAGGCGGGTATTATGTGGGGTGTGAAAAAACTGCCTATAGTTTTTCCAGAGTCAGATGAAATAAATGAGGTGTGTGATAAAGCGTGGGTTTCCCCTGATAAAAAACAGCTAATTTCAAATAAATTATTAGCACTATACCCTTTCCCGCCAGAGGTTAGGGCGCGGTGGGAAACACCCCCTAGGGTAGATAAGGCGCTTACACGTTTATCTAAACAAGTAGCGTTACCGTCTCCTGATACGGCCACCCTCAAAGAACCAGCTGATAGGAGGCTGGAAAATATCCTAAAAAGTATATACACACATACTGGTGTTATACTGCGACCAGCAATCGCATCAGCCTGGATGTGCAGTGCTGGAGTTGCATGGGCGGATTCCCTGACTGAGAATATTGATACCCTGGATAGGGACAATATTTTGTTAACTATAGACCATTTAAAGGACGCATTGCTATATATGCGTGATGCGCAGAGGGATATTTGTACCCTGGCATCAAGAGTAAGCGCAATGTCCATTTCTGCCAGAAGAGCATTATGGACCCGACAGTGGTCAGGGGACGCAGATTCCAAACGGCACATGGAAGTATTGCCGTATAAGGGGGAGGAGTTATTTGGGGCTGGTCTAACAGACCTGGTGGCCACGGCAACGGCTGGAAAATCCACCTTTTTACCCCAGGGTACTTCACATCAGCAGAAAAAGACACAGTCTTTTCAAACTCAGTCCTTTCGTTCCCACAAGTATAAGCGAGCAAAGGGCCAATCCTTTCTGCCCAAGGGCAGAGGAAGAGGGAAAAGGCAGCATCACGCAGCCGCTTCCCAGGAGCAGAAGCCCTCCCCTGCTTCTGCCAAGTCTTCAGCATGACGCTGGGGATTTACAAGTAGACTTAGACACGGTGGGGGCCCGTCTCAAGAATTTCAAAGCGCAGTGGGCTCACTCGCAAGTGGATCCTTGGATTTTACAGGTAGTATCACAGGGGTACAAACTGGAATTCGAGGCGTTTCCTCCTCATCGTTTCCTCAAGTCTGCTTTACCAAAGTCTCCCCCCGACAGGGAGGCAGTTCTGGAAGCCATTCACAAGCTGTACTCCCAGCAGGTGATAATCAAGGTACCCCTCTTACAACAAGGGAAGGGGTATTATTCCACACTATTTGTGGTACCGAAGCCGGACGGCTCGGTGAGACCAATCTTAAATCTAAAAGCTTTGAACATTTACATAAAGAAGTTCAAATTCAAGATGGAGTCACTCAGAGCGGTGATAGCAAACCTGGAAGAGGGGGACTATATGGTGTCGCTGGACATAAAAGATGCTTATCTCCACGTCCCAATATACCCTTCTCACCAAGGGTACCTCAGGTTTGTAGTACAAAACTGTCATTATCAGTTTCAGACGCTGCCGTTTGGATTGTCCACGGCGCCTCGGGTCTTTACCAAGGTAATGGCCGAAATGATGATGCTCCTACGAAGAAAAGGCATCTTAATTATCCCTTACTTGGACGATCTCCTGATAAGGGCAAGAACCAAGGAACAGTTAGAAGTCGGAGTGGCACTAACTCAGGTAGTGCTAAAACAGCACGGATGGATTCTAAATATCCCAAAATCGCAGCTGATTCCAACGACACGGCTACTGTTCTTAGGAATGATTCTGGACACAGTCCAGAAGAAGGTGTTTCTCCCGGAGGAGAAGGCCAGGGAGTTATCCGAGCTAGTCAGGAACCTCCTAAAACCAGGACAGGTCTCAGTACATCAGTGCACGAGGGTCCTGGGAAAAATGGTGGCTTCTTACGAAGCGATTCCATTCGGAAGATTCCATGCAAGAACTTTTCAGTGGGATCTACTGGGAAAATGGTCCGGATCGCATCTTCAGATGCATCAACGGATAACCCTGTCGCCAAGGACAAGGGTGTCGCTCCTGTGGTGGCTGCGGAGTGCTCATCTACTAGAGGGCCGCAGATTTGGCATTCAGGATTGGATCCTGGTAACCACGGATGCCAGCCTGAGAGGCTGGGGAGCAGTCACACAGGGAAGAAATTTCCAGGGCTTGTGGTCAAGCATGGAAACATCTCTTCATATAAACATTCTGGAACTAAGGGCCATTTACAATGCCTTAATTCAAGCAAAACCTCTGCTTCAGGGTCAGGCGGTGTTGATCCAATCGGACAACATCACGTCAGTCGCCCACGTAAACAGGCAGGGCGGCACGAGAAGCAGAAGGGCAATGGCAGAGACTGCAAGGATTCTTCGCTGGGCGGAGAATCATGTGATAGCACTGTCGGCAGTGTTCATTCCGGGAGTGGACAACTGGGAAGCAGACTTCCTCAGCAGACACAACCTTCACCCGGGAGAGTGGGGACTTCACCCAGAAGTCTTCCAACAAATTGTAAACCTTTGGGAAAAACCAAAGGTGGACATGATGGCGTCACGTCTAAACAAAAAACTGGACAGATATTGCGCCAGGTCAAGGGACCCTCAGGCAATAGCAGTGGACGCTCTGGTAACGCCGTGGGTGTACCAGTCAGTGTATGTGTTCCCTCCTCTGCCCCTCATACCAAAAGTATTGAGAATAATAAGAAGGAGAGGAGTAAGAACTATACTCGTGGTTCCGGATTGGCCAAGAAGGTCTTGGTACCCGGAACTTCAAGAGATGCTTACGGACGAACCGTGGCCTCTACCTCTAAGAAAGGACCTGCTCCAGCAGGGGCCTTGTCTGTTCCAAGACTTACCGCGGCTGCGTTTGACGGCATGGCGGTTGAACGCCGGATCCTAAAGGACAAGGGCATTCCAGAAGAAGTCATCCCTACTCTGGTAAAAGCCAGAAAGGAAGTAACCGCAAAACATTATCACCGCATTTGGCGTAAATATGTTGCGTGGTGTGAGGCCAAGAAGGCCCCTACAGAGGAATTTCAACTGGGTCGTTTCTTGCATTTCCTGCAAACAGGACTGTCTATGGGCCTAAAATTAGGGTCCATTAAGGTTCAAATTTCGGCCTTGTCAATATTCTTCCAGAAAGAATTGGCTTCAGTACCTGAAGTTCAGACTTTTGTAAAAGGGGTGCTGCACATACAGCCTCCTTTTGTGCCTCCAGTGGCACCTTGGGATCTCAATGTTGTGTTGAGATTTCTAAAATCGCACTGGTTTGAACCATTGGCTACGGTAGATTTAAAATATCTCACGTGGAAGGTGTCGATGTTGTTGGCCTTGGCTTCAGCCAGGCGTGTGTCAGAATTGGCGGCTTTATCATGTAAAAGCCCTTACTTAATTTTTCATTCTGACAGGGCGGAATTGAGGACTCGACCTCAATTTCTACCTAAGGTGGTTTCTGCGTTTCACATGAACCAACCTATTGTGGTACCTGCGGCTACTAGGGACTTAGAGGACTCTAAGTTGCTGGACGTTGTCAGGGCCTTGAAAATATATGTTTCCAGGACGGCTGGAGTCAGAAAATCTGATTCGCTGTTTATTTTGTATGCACCCAACAAGCTGGGTGCTCCTGCTTCAAAGCAGACGATTGCTCGCTGGATTTGTAGTACAATTCAGCTGGCACATTCTGTGGCGGGATTGCCACAACCAAAATCAGTAAAAGCCCATTCCACAAGGAAAGTGGGCTCATCTTGGGCGGCTGCCCGAGGGGTCTCGGCTTTACAACTTTGCCGAGCAGCTACTTGGTCAGGGGCAAACACGTTTGCAAAATTCTACAAATTTGATACCCTGGCTGAGGAGGACCTGGAGTTCTCTCATTCGGTGCTGCAGAGTCATCCGCACTCTCCCGCCCGTTTGGGAGCTTTGGTATAATCCCCATGGTCCTGACGGAGTCCCAGCATCCACTAGGACGTCAGAGAAAATAAGATTTTACTTACCGATAAATCTATTTCTCGTAGTCCGTAGTGGATGCTGGGCGCCCATCCCAAGTGCGGATTGTCTGCAATACTTGTATATAGTTATTGTTACAAAAATCGGGTTATTCTTGTTGTGAGCCATCTTTTTAGAGGCTCCTTCGTTGTTATCATACTGTTAACTGGGTTCAGATCACAGGTTGTACGGTGTGATTGGTGTGGCTGGTATGAGTCTTACCCGGGATTCAATATCCTTCCTTATTATGTACGCTCGTCCGGGCACAGTATCCTAGCTGGCTTGGAGGAGGGTCATAGGGGGAGGAGCCAGTGCACACCACCTGACGTTCAAGCTTTTATTTTGTGCCCTGTCTCCTGCGGAGCCGCTATTCCCCATGGTCCTGACGGAGTCCCAGCATCCACTACGGACTACGAGAAATAGATTTATCGGTAAGTAAAATCTTATTTTTTCATCCACTAGGGGGCACTGTAGTACTCTTGGGATATGAACGGTGCGATAGCAGGGATAGGCACATTTAAATGTGTAACCCTTTTTCCACCCTCCATACTCCCAAGATGCCTCAGTGATCTCTGTGCCTTCACCAGGGAAGGTCACATTCTGGAGTCATTCCAGGGTTTACTTTAAATTTTCTAAATATTTTTTCTTGTATCAATCACACTCCCTTCCCAGCTTATTAGCAAGCGTGGGTCCGTGAGTGTGCTGCTGTTGTGCAGCGAAGGCTTATTGGTGCTTAGACAGGGAAGCCCCCCATAGACCTTCATCAGCGTTGTCTGTCTGTCTGCATGACAAAATCAGAAACAGCAGCTTGTCTGTGATAACTGTGAGAACAGCTTATGCTGCTGCCGCTCCGTTGGACCTGTTTGTTGCTGTGATAGTGGGGCAGTCAGCTCCTGCTGCCGCCCCTCCATGTGCGGGGAATGTGTTTTGTATGAGCTGCTTACTAAGGTATAGCTTTACTGGCTCAATCTCCCCTGCTTCCCGGCTCCCACCAGCGGTCAGACACATACTGCCACTGGGCGCCTGCGTCGCTCCACACCTGTCCGCTACCCGGCTCCTGGCAGCGCAGCTCCAAACAGCTGCCGCTGGCCTCTACAATCTGCCCCTCTAGACAACTGGGAAGCGGCTTCCAGCAGTGGTCAAATAATGCTGCCGCTGGGCACCTGTCAGGCTACATCTCACGGTTCTAGAGAAGTGGCTCCTGGCAGCGCAGCTCCCATCAGCAGACAGATTACACTGCCGGCACTGGACGCCCGTCACATCACACATCTACCCCGCTCTCCGACTTCCACAAGCGCACAGACCACGGTGGGTAGGTGCTGCTGCTGCAGGGCACCGCCACTCAGAGCCGGCACTAGGTATACGATGCGGGGGGTGTGGGTGGAAGAAGCTAGGTGCGGCTCACTGCTTTAAGCATTGGGGGAGGTCATGGTGGTCCCTAGTTCAGCGGTTCCCCTAAATATAAGGGATGGTGGCCAGGGCTATAAGGGACATAACAGGCTAATTAAGCCTAGGTTATGAGTGCTTTTGGGGGTCATAGGTTATAGTCAGATGCACATGCTGGGACGCCGTTTTCACACAAAGGTTACACACCTACTTCCTGCTTCTTCCTACAGGAATATGTCAGTCCTACAACACACGGCCACTGGAGGGGGCAGGGGTGTTTAGTAGGTGGCACAGTGACCATCATAGGTTTCCTCTATAACACAGTGCGGTGCACGCGGTATTATAGACGCTACAGTTATTTTCACTGAGTTGTGCGGACGTTGTCTCACTGTATTATTGTCTGTCTGTCTGCATGACAATATGAGAAACAGCAGCTTGTCTGTGATAACTGTGAGAATGTCTGTTTGCAGTCAAAGTTGTCCGCTGCATGAAAAGACCGTGAGGCGGCTAAGTCTAATTCACGGTTAATACCGTGTGAGCAGCCAATGTGGGCTCAGGATGTTTCTAGAACTTTGCTGGGTTACAAAGTCCATGTATAGTTCAATTTCTAAGAATGGTCATCGTTTGTCTCATAATCACATTCTGACGATTCAATGCCACATCTGATATCTCAGCATTGGGTCAGGAGTCAGATAGTGAGGTCACTAATAGCCCGAGCTATGATGATCTCATTAGAGCGGTACGCCAGCTGCTAGGTTGCACTGAAACATAAGAGGTTTTATTGCTAGCAGACTATGGGCGACTGTGTGTTTTTCTTATTCATATCTCTTAATAAGCAGTTAATAGAAGCATGGCTAAATCCAGTAAAACACTTTTCTGGGACAACACGATTTCTGTCTAAATATCTTTTCCCACAGGCTATGACAACTAAATCGCCATCGGTAGAGTCTTCAGTTTTTAAACTTTCACTAAAATTAACTATTACAGTCCCAGGTGCAGCTACGCTTAAAGACCCCTCGGAGAGTAAGCTGGAGGCCATGCTAAAGTCCATGTATACAGCAACAGGGGTGATGCTTACACCTGTTTGCGCTGGAGTTTGGGTTAACAAGGCTGTAGTTGCATGGGCGAAACAGCTCAGGTTAGGCCTACAACAGGGTTTTTCCTCAGTCCAGCTTATATTTCTTACCGATCACATTTGTATATTGGTTGAGTATTTAGGTACGGCTTCTTTGGATGTCGGACAAGTTTGTTCTTGCTTTGCGGCCCAACAGCCGCTGTGGTTGTGTTCTTGACAGGCCGAGGCAGAGTCAAAACGAGGAATAGAGGCGTTGCCTTCTACTGATGTCATTTGGTCCTGATTTGAACAAATAGATTCTCAGTCAATGGGGTATGGGGGGGGGGGGGGGATCTGTTGTCCTGCCATTGCCTGCACCTGTTCCTAAAGGGAAATACGATGGACCAGCGTTCAAATCTTTTAGATCTCGGTCCTTTCGAGGCTGGGCTAGAGGAACAACCATGCAGAGGGACGTGGTTTTCAACAAACCACTAACCGTCGTCAGGACACATGACAGTCCTCCAGCCCATCTTGGCTCTTCAGTTGTGGGAGCACGCCTTCAGAAGTTTCACTTTGCGTGGCTTCAGACATCACAGACAGGGGGATCCGCAATTTTGTTTTCAAAGGTTTCAAAACTGAGTTCGATTGTCTACCACCAATGCGGTTTTTCAAGACGTCTGCCTGTGTCAGCAGACAAGTGAGCAGGTCTGCAGACCGCTATTGAGTCTCTCGTACAGAGTTTTGGTTCTGGTTCCAGTACACCAACTAGGTCAAGGGTTTTATTCCAATCTTTTTGTAGTACCAAAACCGGATGGCTCGGTCACACACATATGGAACCTAAAGGGGTTCAATCGGTACGTCACTTACTACACATTCAAGATGGAATCCCTACGGTCAGTGATTGCAGGTTTGGAACCGCAGCAATTCATGATTTCGAGGGATCTCTAGGATGCATACTTACACATTCCAATTTGGCCACCGCATCAGGCGTACTTAAGTTTGCAGTACAACAAGTGCCTCGGGTATTCACAAAGTTGATGTCTGTGATGATAGTTCATCTCCGATCCCTGGGAGTGATAATCGTTCCGTACTTAGATGACCTTCTCATCAAGGCTTCGTCTCAACAAATACTTTAACATGCCTTACTGTTGTACGGTGTACTAGTTCAGTACGGTTGGATTGTCAACTTAAAAATCAAAATCAAGTGTGAATGGGCCTTACATCCAGAAGTGTTCCAGATGTTAGTCCAGCAGTGGAGTTACCCAAAGGTGGATCTAATGGCTTCTCGCCATAATCATCAGACAGTTATGTGTCCAGAACAAGAGATCCAAAGACAGTGGCAGTGGATGCTCTCACCATAGCGTGGTCGTACAGCCTCATGTATCTATTTCCACCTTTTCTCTAACTTCCTAGTGGATGCTGGGGACTCCATAAGGACCATGGGGAATAGACGGGCTCCGCAGGAGACAGGGCACTCTAAGAAAGAATTTGGATACTGGTGTGCTCTGGCTCCTCCCTCTATGTCCCTCCTCCAGACCTCAGTTTGAATCTGTGCCCGGACGAGCTGGGTGCACCTTAGTGAGCTCTCCTGAGCTTGCTGAGAAAGAAAGTATTTTGTTTGGATTTTTTATTTTCAGAGAGATCTGCTGGCAACAGACTCTCTGTTACGTGGGACTGAGGGGAAAGAAGCAGCCCTACTCACCAGAAGACAGGTCCTGCTTCTTAGGCTACTGGACACCATTAGCTCCAGAGGGATCGTACACAGGATCTCACCTTCGTCATCCGATCCCAGAGCCGCGCCGCCATCCCCCTCGCAGAGCCAGAAGACAGAAGCCGGCGTGAGAAGCAAGAAGACTTTGAAATCGGCGGCAGAAGACTCCAGTCTTCATATGAGGTAGCGCACAGCACTGCAGCTGTGCGCCATTGCTCCCACTCTAAACCCACACACTCCGGTCACTGTAGGGTGCAGGACGCAGGGGGAGGGCGCCCTGGGCAGCAATTAGGTACCTCTTGGCAAAAGCAGCATATATACAGCTGGGCACTGTATATATGCATGAGCCCCCGCCATTATTTTTACACAGACCGCGGGACAGAAGCCCGCCGCTGAGGGGGCAGGACTTCTTCCTCAGCACTCACCAGCGCCATTTTCTCTCCACAGCTCCGCTGAGAGGACGCTCCCCAGGCTCTCCCCTGCAGAATCACGGTAGAAAGAGGGTAAAAAGAGAGGGGGGGGGGTGGTGCACATAAATTTGGTGCAAAAACAATTATACAGCAGCTAATGGGTTAACACTAAGTTACTGTGTGATTCCTGGAACATATAGCGCTGGGGTGTGTGCTGGCATACTCTCTCTCTCTGTCTCTCCAAAAGGCCTTGTGGGGGAACTGTCTTCAAATAGAGCATCCCCTGTGTGTGTGGTGTGTCTGTACGTTTGTGTCTGCATGTTTGACGAGGAAGGCAATGTGGAAACAGCGGGTACAAATGAATGTGGGGTCGCAGCCGACGGTGCCGACACCCGATTGGATGGATATGTGGAAGGTTTTAAATGATAATGTTAATTCTTTGCATAAAAGGTTGGATAAAGCTGAAGCCTTGGGACAGTCAGGGTCTCAACCCATGCCTGATCCTACAGCGCAGAGGCCGTCAGGGTCTCAGAAGCGCCCACTATCCCAGATTGTTGACACAGATATCGACACGGATTCTGACTCCAGTGTCGATGGCGATGATGCAAAGTTACAGCCTAAAATGGCTAAAGCCATCCGTTACATGATTATAGCAATGAAAGATGTGTTACACATCACAGAGGAAACCCCAGTCCCTGACAAGAGGGTTCATATGTATGGGGAAAAAAGGCAGGTGGTGACCTTTCCCCCTTCACATGAGTTAAATGAGTTATGTGAAAAGGCTTGGGAATCTCCAGATAGGAAACTGCAGATTTCCAGACGGATGCTTATGGCGTATCCTTTCCCGCCAACGGACAGTTTACGCTGGGAATCCTCCCCTAGGGTGGACAAAGCTCTAACACGCTTATCCTAGAGGGTAGCCCTGCCGTCACAGGATACGGCCACCCTAAAAGATGCTGCGGATAGAAAACAAGAGGGTACCCTGAAGTCCATTTATACACATTCAGGTACCTTACTAAGGCCGGTAATTGCGTCGGCCTGTGTATAGTGCTGTAGCAGCATGGACGGATACCTTATCTGAGGAACTTGATACCTTGGACAAGGATACTATATTAATGACTCTGGGGCATATAAAAGACGCTGTCCTATATACGAGAGATGCTCAAAGAGACATTAGCCTTCTGGGCTCTAGAATAAATGCAATGTCGATTTCTGCAGAAGGGTCCTGTGGACTCGGCAATGGACAGGTGATGCCGACTCAAAAAGGTGTCAGATTGTGTTTTGGCTGTGTCCCCGGAGGGGGCGCTAGTGGGTCAGTGGAGGTAGATGGGAGAAAACGAGGAGGCTGGATAACGTTCCTGCGCATGAGCGCAATGATATTTATTAGCAGATGATATGAACAGAATGGCAGCAGAAATAATAATAACAAATGGAAATGTCAATCACACAGCGTAATAGCTGAAAGTCTATGGCAACTGGATGACAGATGACTGGAGAAATAATAACCGGTAATATGATAAACAGAAGAACAGGTGCTTGAAAAGATGATGCTGGTTTGGAAACCAGTGCAGGTTTAAAACATGAAACTTGGCAGTGAGATGTTAAACGGCAAACCTGGTAGCAGAGGCAGGAGTCTGACTATCCACAGTGCAGGTGGTGAAGCACTGACAGCAGCAAGCTGTATCACAGGTGGAGGAATGGAACACACCTGGAGTCAGTCTCAACTGCAAGGCTGAAGCACACAAGGTGGTGATGAGTGTGAAGCCTGTTTGAAGATTGCAGGTATTGCTGGGCCTTGAAGTTCCACGGAGCTGTGCAGAGTAACCAGGAGTACAAGTCTTTAAGCAGAGAGCCAGGAACACGGAAGGAACAGGAACAGATCCTTTCACATGGGTCGCAGGAGTGACACAAAGTCCAGGATGCCTGCAGACTGATCCTGCAGTCTCTTATGTACCCCTTGGTTCACAGGCATTGGATGAGTGAGGGAAAGTGGGTGCGGCCAAGCACCGGATTGGCCGCTGTATACTGGCTGTTTGTAAACTGTCATGGCGGCGCCCACGCCGCGGCCCAGCGGGAACGCGGCGCGCTACACGCCCGCTGTCACAGGAGCGCTCCCAGGCCCGCGATGGTGTCCCATGGCAGGGACACAGGTGACAGGCGACCGCAGGGAGCCAGGACGGAGTCCGCAGCGGCGGACGGATGTCAGCTTGGTAAGTCGATTCCTGACAGTACCCCCCCCTTTAAGGGTGGACACCGAACACCCACGTGGCTTGGAAGGATGAGTGCTGTGGAAGACACGGACCAACCTTGGAGCATGGACATCTGACGAATTTACCCAACTTCTCTCCTCTGGGCCATAACCGGACCAATCGACCAGGTACTGGAGACGTCCATACCGGCAACGGGAGTCCAGAATTTTGCTGATCTCGAATTCCACGCCCCGCTGAGTTCGAATTTTGGGGCCAACTGGAAGAGCACTCTGAAAACGGTTCAGGACTAGAGGTCTGAGGAGAGAAACATGAAAAGCGTTAGGTATTCGAAGAGAAGGTGGTAACTTGAGTTTGTAGGCCACAGGGTTGATGACTCTTTTGACAGGGAAAGGACCAATGAAGCGTGGTGCAAACTTCATGGACGGGACCCTAAGACGGAGGTTACGGGTTGACAGCCAAACCTTGTCCCCAGGTTTCAGGTTAGGAACCGCACGTCTCTTGCGGTCGGCAAAGTACTTGTACCGGCTGGAGGCCTTTTTGAGAGACACGTGAATCTTTCTCCAAATTGACGAGAACTGAGTCAGAGCAGTAGTGGCAGCAGGAACATCCATATGAGGGAGTTCTTGGAAGTCTGGAACACGGGGATGTTGCCCATATACTGCAAAGAATGGTGTTGTTTCAGTAGCAGTATGGTATCGGAAGTTGTGGGCAAACTCAGCCCATGGGAGCAGATCGAACCAGTCATCCTGGGAAGATGAAACATACAACCTTAAAAACGTCTCTAGTTCTTGATTAACCCTCTCTGTCTGCCCATTCGTCTGAGGATGGTATGATGACGAAAACTTCAGTTTGACCTTCATGGCAGAACAGAGGGCCCTCCAAAACCTCGCTACAAACTGTACCCCCCGGTCAGATATTATTTCTGAGGGTAGACCATGTAAGCGGAAAATCTCCCGTAGGAAGATTTGGGCAAGTTTCGGGGCAGAAAGGAGACCCTGGAGAGGAACAAAATGAGCCATCTTGGTGAATCTGTCCACTACAACCCAGATGGTATTGTGTCCTTGAGAAGGAGGAAGGTCGGTGATAAAATCCATGGACAGATGTGACCAGGGACGACTAGGAACAGACAGTGGTTGTAACTGACCTGCTGGAGACTGACGAGGAGTCTTATGCTGCACACACTTAGGACAGGATGCCACGAAATCCTTGATGTCATCCCTCATCTTTGGCCACCAATATGTCTCAGAGAGAAACTTGAAGGTCTTCAGGACACCAGGATGACCGGTGAACTTGGATTGATGGGCCCAAGATAGCAACTTGGGACGGAGTTCTGGGGAAACAAAAGTCTTACCAGGAGGAGGAGCTGGGGAGACTTGAGATGCAGCGAATACCACTGGACTCAGGATGGAATGAGGCACTGAGTCAGGCGTTTCCTCTTCGGATTCCATAGATCGGGATAAAGCATCAGCTTTCACATTTTGCGAACCTGGGCGGAAATGAAGCTTAAAATTAAAACGTGAGAAAAACATAGCCCACCTGGACTGGCGAGGATTAAGGCACTGAGCTGCCTTTAAATATAGCAGGTTTTTATGATCCGTGTAGATGTTGAACGGATGTTTGGCCCCTTCTAGGAGATATCTCCATTCCTCGAGAGCCAGCTTGATCGCCAGTAGTTCTTGATCTCCAACGGAGTAGTTAGCCTCTGCAGGAAGAAATTTGCGAGAATAAAATCCACAAGGGTGGACTTTCCCATCGGGTCCCTTCTGGGAGAGAACAGCTCCAACCCCAACTGTAGAGGCGTCCACCTCCAACTCGAACGGTCTGTTTACATCTGGCTGAGACAGAACTGGAGCAGACATAAAGGCCAGCTTGATCTTCTGGAAGGCTGCTAAGGCTTCTTCTGACCAGTTGGAATGGTTTGCCCCTTTCCGAGTCAGGCTGGTAATAGGAGCGATGAGAGTGGAGAATCCCCGAATAAATTTCCTATAGTAGTTGGCGAAACCCAGGAACCGCTGGATAGACTTGAGAGAATTTGGAATGGACCAATTGGCAATAGCTTCCAATTTTGTCGGGTCCATCTGAAGATCCGATCCGGAAATTATATAACCCAGGAAGGGTATAGAGGGAACTTCAAAGGTGCATTTAGATAGTTTACCGTAGAGCCGGTTCTCACGAAGACGTCGGAGGACTTCACGGACTTGTAGACGATGAGATGGAAGGTCTTGGGAGAAGATGAGGATATCATCCAAGTAAACAACGAGGTACTTATACAGGACATCACAAAAGATTTCGTTCACAAAGTGTTGGAACACTGCTGGAGCATTACTCAACCCGAATGGCATTACCAGGTATTCGTAATGGCCATCTCGAGTGTTAAAAGCTGTCTTCCACTCGTCACCACTCCGAATTCTGATGAGATTGTAGGCACCGCGGAGATCTAACTTGGTGAAGATGCGGGCTCCTTTAACTCTGTCAAATAATTTGGTAATGAGTGGTAATGGATAACTATTTTTGATGGTAATGTCATTGAGACCCCGGTAGTCAATGCATGGACGCAGTCCTCCATCCTTCTTTTTAACAAAGAAGAAACCTGCACCAGCGGGTGATGATGAAGGACGGATGAATCCCTTCAGTAGATTCTCCCTGATGTAATCGCTCATCGCCTCAGTTTCAGGAACAGACAACGGGTAGGTGCGCCCCCTAGGCGGCTTCTTGCCAGGAAGGAGATCGATGGGACAATCCCATTCCCTATGGGGCGGTAGGACATCAGCAGCCTTCTCACTGAAGACATCTGAAAAGTCTTGATAAGCTGCTGGGAGACTTGACTGTGTCTTTACTTCGGTAGACTTAATGGGACACACTTGGGCTAAACAGGACTGATGACAATGTGAACCCCATGAGGTAAGCTGCAACGTTGACCAGTCAAACTGTGGATTATGTAGCTGGAGCCAGGGCATGCCCAAGACGATCTCCTGGGTGGCTTGAGGGATGACCAAGAACTTAATCAGTTCAGAGTGTAGGAATCCAACTCCCAGGACCACTGGGGCAGTTTGATGAGAAATGTTCCCCTTGGAGATTCGACTGCCATCCACGGCGGTAATATAAACTGGACAGGAAAGTTCACATATAGGTAAGCAAAATTTATTTACCGCAGCTTGGGTGATGAAGTTTCCTGCAGCTCCACAGTCCACTAATGCTGACGCAGACTGGAGCCCAACTGAAGTCTCTAACGTCACAGGAAGGATAAGGTCTTGATTAGAAGGAGCTTGACTAAAAGATCCCAACTTGACTCCTCCTTTACAAGTCAGGATCTGGCGTTTCCCGAACGCACCGTGCAGGAGTTAATCTGGTGGCCTGCAGCCGCACAGTACAGACAGAGTCTCTCACGTATTCTTCTTGCCCGCTCTTCAGGAGTTAGGCGGGACCTATTTATCTGCATAGGCTCGTCAGAAGAGGGAGACTGGAACTGTACAGAAGGTATTATCCTTGATCTGCGTGGCTCACTCCGAGCGCGTTCATTATTGTGTTCGCGGATGCGAGAGTCCAACTTAATGCACAAGGAGATCAATTCAGACAATTGTACAGGAAGGTCGCGGGTCGCCAGTTCATCTTTGATCCGGTCAGAAAGTCCATGCCAGAAAGCTGCTACCAGGGCCTGATTATTCCACTGAATCTCTGCGGCCAACGTCTGGAACTGAATGACATATTGTTCCATACTACGGGTACCTTGACGGAGTTGAATCAGGTCAGCAGAAGCTGATGTTGCACGACCAGGCTCGTCAAAGATCCGTCTGAAGGTTGACACGAAGTCTGTGTAGTTGTTAATCAGAGGGTCAGCACGTTCCCACAGAGGAGACACCCAGCTCAGAGCAGATCCAGAAAGTAAGGAGATGATGTAGGCAACCTTGGATCTTGGCGTGGGGAAATTATGTGGCAACAACTCAAACTGGATTTCACATTGGTTGAGAAACCCGCGACATAACTTTGGACTGCCATCATACTTGCTCGGCACGGGCAGATGCAGACGTGACACTGGAGCTGATGCAGTCGGCATAGAGGAACTCACAGCACTGGCAGGTGCTGGAGTAACAGGAACAGTAGGAGTGAGTACACTAGGCAGGGATTGCTGTAGTGTATCTATCCGGGAGGACATCCCTTGCAGGAATTGAAACATCTGCTGCTGCGCAGCCTCTTGACCATCCAGACGGGAGACCAGATTTTGCAAGGCCTCTGACCCCACACTCCGTCCACCATCCGAGTCCATCGATCCTGGACTTACTGTCAGATTGTGTTTTGGCTGTGTCCCCGGAGGGGGCGCTAGTGGGTCAGTGGAGGTAGATGGGAGAAAACGAGGAGGCTGGATAACGTTCCTGCGCATGAGCGCAATGATATTTATTAGCAGATGATATGAACAGAATGGCAGCAGAAATAATAATAACAAATGGAAATGTCAATCACACAGCGTAATAGCTGAAAGTCTATGGCAACTGGATGACAGATGACTGGAGAAATAATAACCGGTAATATGATAAACAGAAGAACAGGTGCTTGAAAAGATGATGCTGGTTTGGAAACCAGTGCAGGTTTAAAACATGAAACTTGGCAGTGAGATGTTAAACGGCAAACCTGGTAGCAGAGGCAGGAGTCTGACTATCCACAGTGCAGGTGGTGAAGCACTGACAGCAGCAAGCTGTATCACAGGTGGAGGAATGGAACACACCTGGAGTCAGTCTCAACTGCAAGGCTGAAGCACACAAGGTGGTGATGAGTGTGAAGCCTGTTTGAAGATTGCAGGTATTGCTGGGCCTTGAAGTTCCACGGAGCTGTGCAGAGTAACCAGGAGTACAAGTCTTTAAGCAGAGAGCCAGGAACACGGAAGGAACAGGAACAGATCCTTTCACATGGGTCGCAGGAGTGACACAAAGTCCAGGATGCCTGCAGACTGATCCTGCAGTCTCTTATGTACCCCTTGGTTCACAGGCATTGGATGAGTGAGGGAAAGTGGGTGCGGCCAAGCACCGGATTGGCCGCTGTATACTGGCTGTTTGTAAACTGTCATGGCGGCGCCCACGCCGCGGCCCAGCGGGAACGCGGCGCGCTACACGCCCGCTGTCACAGGAGCGCTCCCAGGCCCGCGATGGTGTCCCATGGCAGGGACACAGGTGACAGGCGACCGCAGGGAGCCAGGACGGAGTCCGCAGCGGCGGACGGATGTCAGCTTGGTAAGTCGATTCCTGACAAAAGGCACATGGAGGTTTTACCTTACAGGGGTGAGGAGTTGTTTGGGGACAGTCTCTCTGACCTGGTCTCCACAGCTACTGCTGGAAAGTCAAACTTTTTGCCATATGTTCCCTCACAACCTAAGAAAGCACCGTATTACCAAATGCAGTCCTTTCGATCACAAAAACACAAGAAAGTCCAAGGTGCGTCCTTTCTTGCCAGAGGCAGGGGAAGAGGAAACAAGCTGCACAACACAGCTAGTTCCCAGGAACAGAAGTCCTCCCCGGCTTCCACTAAATCCACCGCATGACGCTGGGGCTCCACAGGCGGAGCCAGGCCCGGGGGAAGGCGCGTCTCCGAAATTTCAGCCACAAGTGGGTTCACTCACAGGTGGATCCCTGGGCTATAGAGATTGTGTCTCAGGGATACAAGCTGGAATTCGAAGTGATGCCCCCTCACCGTTACCTAAAATCGTCCCTGCCGGCTTCCCCCATAGAGAGGGAAATAGTGCTAGCAGAAATTCACAAATTGTATCTTCAGCAGGTGGTGGTCAAGGTTCCCCTCCTTCAACAGGGAAAGGGTTGCTATTCGACATTGTTTGTGGTACCGAAACCGGGCGGTTCGTTCAGACCCATATTGAATTTAAAATTCCTGAACATATACCTGAAAAGGTTCAAGTTCAAGTTGGAATCGCTCAGAGCGGTCATCGCAAGCCTGGAAGAGGGGGATTTCATGGTGTCTCTGGACATAAAGGATGCTTACCTTCATGTCCCCATGTATCCACCTCATCAGGAGTACCTCAGATTTGTGGTACAGGATTGTCATTACCAATTCCAGACGTTGCCGTTTGGTCTGTCCACGGCACCGAGAGTATTTACCACGGTGATGGCAGAGATGATGGTGCTCCTGCGAAAGCAGGGAGTCACAATTATCCCATACTTGGACGATCTCCTCATAAAGGCGAGGTCCAGAGAGCAGTTGCTGATCAGTGTGGCACGCTCTCGGGAAGTGTTACAACAGCACGGCTGGATTCTGAATATTCCAAAGTCGCAGCTGATTCCTACGATGCGTCTGCCCTTCCTGGGCATGATTCTGGACACAGACCAGAAGAAGGTTTTTCTCCCGACGGAGAAGGCTCAGGAACTCATGACACTGGTCAGAGACCTCCTCAAACCAAAACAGGTGTCGGTGCATCACTGCACTCGAGTCCTGCGAAAGATAGTGGCGTCATACGAGGCCATTCCCTTCGGCAGGTTCCATGCGAGGACCTTTCAATGGGATCTGTTGGACAAGTGGTCCGGATCGCATCTACAGATGCATCGGCTGAACACCCTATTCCCCAGGGCCAGGGTGTCTCTTCTGTGGTGGCTGCAGAGTGCTCACCTTCTCGAGGGCCGCAAGTTCGGCATTCAGGACTGAGTCCTGGTGACCACGAATGCAAGCCTCCGAGGGTGGGGGGCAGTCACTCAGGGAAGAAATTTCCAAGGGCTGTGGTCAAGTCAGGAGACTTGCCTTCACATCAATATCCTGGAGCTAAGGGCCATATACAACGCCCTAAGTCAAGCAGAGGTCCTGCTTTGCAACAAGTCGGTGCTGATTCAATCAGACAACATCACCGCAGTGGCTCATGTAAACCACCAAGGCGGCACAAGGAGCAGGGTGGCGATGGCGGAAGCCATCAGAATTCTTCGATGGGCGGAGAATCACGTACGAGCACTGTCAGCAGTGTTCATTCCGGGAGTGGACAACTGGGAAGCAGACTTCCTCAGCAGGCACGACCTCCACCCGGGAGAGTGGGGACTTCATCAAGAAGTCTTCGCGCAGATTGCAGGTCGGTGTGAACTGCCACAGGTGGACATGATGGCATCCCGCCTCAACAAAAAGCTACAAAGGTATTGCGCCAGGTCAAGAGACCCTCAGGCGATAGCTGTAGACGCATGGGTGACACCGTGGGTGTTCCAGTCAGTTATGTGTTTCCTCCTCTTCCTCTCATATCCAAGGTGCTGAGGATCATAAAAAAAAGAGGAGTGAGAACAATACTCGTTCCGGATTGGCCAAGAAGGTCTTGGTATCCAGAGCTGCAAGAAATGCTCACAGAGGACCCATGGCCTCTGCCTCTAGGGCAGGATCTGTTGCAGCAGGGGCCCTGTCTGTTCCAAGACTTACCGCAGCTGCGTTTAACGGCATGGCGGTTGAACGCCGGACCCTAGCAGAAAAAGGGATCCCGGATAAGGTTATCCCTACGTTGATAAAAGCTAGGAAGGACGTGACGGCTAAACATTATCACCGTATATGGCGGAAATATGTTGCTTGGTGTTAGGCCAGGAATGCTCCTACAGAGGAATTCCAACTGGGCCGTTTCCTTCACTTCCTACAGGCAGGAGTGACTTTGGGCCTAAAATTGGGGTCCATTAAGGTCCAGATTTCGGCCCTATCCATTTTCTTTCAAAAAGAACTGGCTTCTTATCCTGAAGTTCAGACTTTTGTAAAGGGAGTGCTGCATATTCAGCCCTCGTTTGTGCCTCCAGTGGCACCTTGGGATCTTAACGTGGTGTTGAGTTTCCTGAAATCACACTGGTTTGAGCCACTTAAAACCGTGGAGTTAAAATATCTCACGTGGAAGGTGGTCATGCTGTTAGCCTTGGCTTCAGCTAGGCGTGTGTCAGAATTGGCGGCTTTGTCACATAAAAGCCCCTATCTGGTTTTCCATATGGACAGGGCAGAATTGCGGACTCGTCCGCAATTTCTGCCAAAAGTGGTGTCATCTTTCCATATGAACCAACCTATTGTGGTGCCAGTGGCTACTCGTGACTTGGAGGATTCCAAGTTACTGGATGTAGTCAGGGCTTTGAAGGTTTATGTAGCCAGAACGGCTAGAGTCAGGAAAACTGAGTCGCTGTTTATCCTGTATATATCCAACAAGCTGGGTGCTCCTGCTTCAAAGCAAACTATTGCTCTCTGGATCTGTAACACGATTCAGCAGGCTCATTCTGCGGCGGGATTGCCGCTACCAAAATCAGTGAAAGCCCATTCCACAAGGAAGGTGGGCTCTTCTTGGGCGGCTGCCCGAGGGGTCTCGGCATTACAGTCCCCAGCATCCACTAGGACGTTAGAGAAAATAAGATTTTACTTACCGGTAAATCTATTTCTCGTAGTTCGTAGTGGATACTGGGCGCCCGTCCCAAGTGCCGACTTTCTGCAATACGTGTATTTAGTTATTGCCTAATAAAGGGTTATGTTATGTTGGCATCCATTGGTTGATGCTCTGTTGTTGTTCATGCTGTTAACTGGGTAAGTTTGTCACGAGTTATACGGTGTGATTGGTGTGGCTGGTATGAGTCTTACCCTGGATTCCAAAATCCTTTCCTTGTACTGTCAGCTCTTCCGGGCACAGTTTCCTTAACTGAAGTCTGGAGGAGGGGCATAGAGGGAGGAGCCAGTGCACACCAGATAGTACCTAATCTTTCTTTAGAGTGCCCAGTCTCCTGCGGAGCCCGTCTATTCCCCATGGTCCTTACGGAGTCCCCAGCATCCACTACGGACTACGAGAAATTGATTTACCGGTAAGTAAAATCTTATTTTCCGCTGCTTCCTCGGTTGCTAAAGCGGATCAAACCGTCATACTAGTGGCATCTCATTGGCCTCGGAGAGTGTGGTTCTCGGATCTCCATGGTCTACTTGCAGATGATCCCTGGCTGATTCCGCTACGTCCAGACCTACTACAGCAGGGGTCGTTCCTTTACCCCGATTTAGCGCGGCTGCGTTTTACGGGGTGTCTGTTGAGACCACTCTCAAGACGAGAGGGCATTCCGCAGTTGGTTTATACCAACCATGTTACGTGCTAGGAAGCCAGTTTCAGCAGCTCATTATCACAGGATTTGGCGAGCTTATATAGGTTGGTGTGATGCTAGGCTGTTTCCGACATCTTCTTTCAAGTTATACCATCTTTTGCTCTTTTTACAGGCAGGGGTTAGATGGAGGACTACGTTTCGCAACACTAATGGTGCAGGTCTCTGTCTTGTCAGTTTTCTTTCAAAGGCGTTTGGCTCTTTTGCTAACAGTTCATCATTTCCTGCAAGGTGTTCAACCTCCATTCATTCCACCTACAGCTCCATGGGACTTGAATCTAGTTTTGCATGTTTTTGCAGTCAAGTTTTGAACCCTTGTAACACGTGGATGGTAAGTTTATAACTAGGAAAAATGTGATTCTCCTAACCTTAGCTTCGGCAAGGCGTGTTGCACAATTGGGTGCCTTGTCATGCAAGCCACCGTATCTGGTATTTCATACTGACAGAGCGGAACTTTGGACAAATCCCACTTTTCTACCACAGGTAGTATCTTCTCTCACATCAATCAACCAATCACATTTCCTGTTTTTCAGAAGATTCAGGAACTCCGGCTACTTTGGATGTGGTACGCGAACTCTGCGTTAATGTATCCCGAACATCAACAGTACATAAAACGGATACTTTGTCCTCTATTATGCAGTCAAGATAGGTTGGCCAGCTTCCAAACAGACCTTGGCCAGATAGATTAACCTGACCATTCGTCCGGTGTACTTTCATGCTAGTCTAACACCGACTGCATCTGTTTCAGCACATTCCACGCGTTCTGTGGGAACGTCGTGGGCAGCAGGTCATGGAGCTTCTATGACGCAACCTTGCCATGCGGTTACATGGCCATCAGTGCAGACGTTTGTGCGCTTTTACAAGTTTGATAATTCTGCGGCATCAGCTTCTAGCTTTGACCATCTAGTGCTACGGTGCCTACCAGCTCTCCCGCCCAAGGGGGAAACTTTGGTACGTCCCAAGTGTACTCCAGTGACCCCTAATGGATGAAAAAAATAAGATTTTGGTACTTAACAGATAAATCCTTTTCTTTACATCCACAGGGGGCACTGGACACCCACCCAGAGCAGTTTCACCTGGCTGGTGGTAAGTTCAATAGTTCTTATGGTAACATATTTTCACCGACTTGATCAAATGCTAAGGTGATTGTTATCTATTGTCGTGTCAACTTTCTAGTTGTCTGTTATGTTATATGTAATTCTCCATTGTTCATCCTCTCTTTCACTCCTATTTGGATCAGCAAAAAAACACTAAGGCATCTTGGGAGTATGGAAGGGCTAGGAATGTTACACATTCAAATTTTTAAATGTGCCTATCCCTGCTATCGCACCGTCCATATCCCAAGAGTACTCAAGTGCCCCCTGTGGATTCAAAGAAAAGGATTTATCTGGTAAGTACATGACTGTGGAGGTGAGGGGATCTGGGCGTATTTACAGTGATATTGATGTCTCCCCATTTCACAGAGTTGTGAAGAAGACATCTGGTGAGCATGAGACACCCAGCAGCCATCCTCGTGTGTCAGGAGGACTGAGCAGGTCCCAGAGCACCATCACGGTGCCTCCACCTCACTCACTGATACATGAGAGACACAGTGACCAGAAGTTCCAGGAACTCACCAACAAGATTATTCATCTGCTGACTGGAGAGGTGACTGCTGGGAATGGAACATTATACAGTAACACCAGGGGATGTGTCTGGGTGATGACTGGAGAGGTGACTGCCGGGAATGGGGCATTATACGGTAACACCAGGGGATGTGTCTGGGCGATGACTGGAGAGGTGATTGCCGGGAATGGGACATTATACAGTAACACCAGGGGATGTGTCTGGGTGATGACTGGAGAGGTGACTGCAGGGAATGGGACATTATACAGTAACACCAGGGGATGTGTCTGGGTGATGACTGGAGAGGTGACTGCCAGGAATGGGGCATTATACGGTAACACCAGGGGATGTGTCTGGGCGATGACTGGAGAGGTGATTGCCGGGAATGGGACATTATACAGTAACACCAGGGAATGTATCTGTGTGATGACTGGAGAGGTGACTGCTGGTAATGAGACATTATACAGTAACACCAGTGGACGTGTCTGGGTGATGACTGGAGAGTTGACTGCCGGGAATGGGACATTACACAGTAACACCAGGGGATGTCTGGGTGATGACTGGAGAGGTGACTGCTGGGAATGTAAAATTATACAGTAACACCAGGGGACGTGTCTGGGTGATGTCTGGAGAGGTGACTGCCGGCAATGGGACATTATACAGTAACACCAGGGGACATGTCCGGGTAATGACTGGAGAGGTGACTGCTGGGAATGGGGCATTATACAGGGACACTGGGGTATGTGTCTGGGTGATGACTGGAGAGGTGACTGCTGGGAATGGTTCATTATACAGTAACACCAGGGGATGTGTCTGGGTGATGACTGGAGAGGTGACTGCTGTGAATGGAACATTATACAGTAACACCAGGGGATGTGTCTGGGTGATGACTGGAGAGTTGACTGCCGGGAATGGGACATTACACAGTAACACCAGGGGATGTCTGGGTGATGACTGGAGAGGTGACTGCTGGGAATGGGACATTATACAGTAACACCAGGGGACGTGTCTGGGTGATGACTGGTGAGGTGACTGCCGGCAATAGGACATTATACAGTAACACCAGGGGACGTGTCCGGGTAATGACTGGAGAGGTGACTGCTGGGAATGGGGCATTATACAGTGACACTGGGGTATGTGTCTGGGTGATGATTGAAGAGGTGACTGCTGGGAATGGGGCATTATACAGTAACACCAGGGGATGTGTCTGGGTGATGACTGGAGAGGTTACTGCTGGGAATGGAACATTATACAGTAACACCAGGGGATGTGTCTGTGTGATGACTGGAGAGGTTACTGCTGGGAATGGGACATTATACAGTACCACCAGGGGTCGTGTCTAGGTGATGACTGGAGAGGTGACTGCTGGGAATGGGACATTATACAGTAACACCAGGGGTCATGTCTGGGTGATGACTGCTGGGAATGGGATATTATACAGTAACACCAGGGGATGTGTCTGGGAGATGACTGGAGAGGTGACAGCTGGGAATGGCACATTATACAGTAATAACGGGGGACATGTCTGGGTGATGACTGGAGTGGTGACTGCTGCGAATGGGACATTATACAGTAACACCAGGGGACGTGTCTGGGTGATGACTGGAGAGGTGACTGCTGGGAATGGGACATTATACAGTAACACCAGGGTTCGTGTCTGGGTGATGACTGGAGAGGTGACTGCTGGGAATGGGACATTATACAGTATCACCAGGGGATGTGTCTGGGTGATGACTGGAGAGGTGGCTGCTTGGAATGGGGCATTAATACAGTAACACCAGGGGACGTGTCTGGGTGATGAATGGAGAGGTGGCTGCTGGGAATGGGACATTATTCAGTAACACCAGATGATGCGTCTGGGTGATGACTGGAGAGGTGACTGCTGGGAATGGGACATTATACAGTAACACCAGGGGACGTGTCTGGGTGATGAATGGAGAGGTGGCTGCCGGGAATGGGACATTATACAGTAACATCGGGGGATGTGTCTGGGTGATGACTGCAGAGGTGACTGCTGGGAATGGGACATTATACAGTAACACCAGCGGATGCGTCTGGGTGATGACTGTATCACTGTGTGTGTCAGGTTCCTACAAGGTGTCAGGATGTCACTGTCTATGTCTCCATGCAGGAGGGGGAGTATATAGAGGAACACAGGGGTCTGTACAAGGACGTGATGATGGAGAATCACCGGCCCCTCACATCACTGGGTAAGAGGAGACTGTCATGTATTGTACAGGGGAGAGCAGGTATGGGGGCCCCTATATACACACATCACCTGATAATCACATATATACACTGTACTCAGTCACTGTGTGTCTCCTACAGATGGACCCAGTAACAGAGATACCCCAGAGAGATGTCCCCGTCCTCTGTATTCCCAGGACTGTACAGAGGAGAATCACAGGACCCCACAGGAGGATCAGGTAGGTGGGATTTAGGGTCTCCCCAATATACCAAAGTGACTGTCACTATATGATCTGTAGAGAAGCTGTGTGTATTATACACTGATATTATACTGTTTCACCTCAGTTTAATCTGACTGTATTGAAATATCATTATAGTGTTTTGTGTGTTTTTTTAGGTAGAACGTCTGTCTAATATTAAAACAGAAGATATAGAAGGAGAAGAAGAGACGTATGTGACTGATATGAAGGTAGAAGATACAGAGGGAGAAGAAGAGACGTATGTGACTGATATAAAGGCAGAAGATATAGAGGGAGAAGAGACGTATGTGACTGATATAAAGGCAGAAGATATAGAGGGAGAAGAAGAGACGTATGTGACTGATATAAAGGCAGAAGATACAGAGGGAGAAGAAGAGACGTATGTGACTGATATGAAGGCAGAAGATATAGAGGGAGAAGAAGAGACGTATGTGACTGATATAAAGGCAGAAGATATAGAGGGAGAAGAAGAGACGTATGTGACTGATATAAAGGCAGAAGATGTAGAGGAAGAAGAAGGGACGTATATGACTGATATAAAGGCAGAAGATATAGAGGGAGAAGAAGAGACGTATGTGACTGATATGAAGGCAGAAGATACAGAGGGAGAAGAAGAGACGTATGTGAGGGGTGATCAGCAGTGTAAGGAGGAGGAGATCCCTACAGATATCAGCACAGGTGAGTAATAAACACTTATTATAGAACAGAGTCACATAGTGACATATTCTCCTTGCTCAGTCACTACAGCAATCTCTTATACTACAGCCTCTGTTAGTACAAACTAATGAGGAATATGTATTTTCCCCGTTGGGGAGTCAGGAGACATCAGCCCCTATTATACTCCTGCTCTTCTCCTTACATCATGTCACTGTGTGTTTTACCAGCCCAGACATCTGACCAGTCTCCACTCCACACTCTAAGGGCAACAGTATCTTAGACGAGTCAGTCATGCTTTGCCTGAACACCCAAACATTCTTGAAAGGTATTATGAAACGTAACAGTGGAAAGAATGTCAGGCCATATACTATATAGCAATTAAATAGCAAAGGAAATAAAGCAAAAAATATACTGTATGCTTTATACCCATAACAAGAACAAATAAATCTGGCCCAAAAATAGATCCATGCCCAGTAACTTAGTCCCAGTTGGCACATGTTACAGTAAGAAACAAACTCTGAGTGTCTGTAACAGTCTTACTCCTTTAGCATATTACTTGGAGACGGAAGACAACTCCTCCGGGATTGGTTTAGGTAAAGTGTCATGAAGGACTGTCAACAGGAATATCCCACTTTTTCAGAATAGCAGGGCCATCCTCGGGTGATGGTATCACTGTGAAGGCATCGTTTTGCATCACAATAATCTTAGTAGGAAAGCCCCATTTGTATTGCACATTTCCTTGGGTGGAATAGATGCCTTTTGGCCAGCGTCACAGGAGAAATATCCAGAAATAGCTGCAGATTATCCAGGCACTCAGCTGTGGATGAGGAAGACAAAGCGACTTGTAGAATGCATTCTTTAATATGAAAAAATGGACCCTGAGCCGAGTGTCCCTTGGTGCCTGGATAGGGGCCATTTTGGACTTTGGGAGTCTATGGATCCTATCAATAAGAAGGTCCATGGCAGAAGCCTTTGGTGAAAGCTTCTGAATAGAGGACCGTGGCATAATCATAAAGCTCAGCATTTGTAACAGAATTCGGAATGCCCATTATTCTGATATTATTTCTCCGAGACCTGTCTTCTAAATCAATGACTTTATCACGAATACAGACAGTGTCTTCCTGAACGGTGTCATGTGCTGAAATCAGATCTTTGTGAGACGCAACAATCTCTTTCATCTTAATCTGTACGTGTGCCAATCTCACTGATATCGGACCTCAAAGCTTGAATATTAGAGTTAAGTTCTGAAGTTATTTCAGTCCTTAAATGTAGATAACATAGAATGTATAGAGCGTAGAGTAATAGGATCATCTAGGATGTCTTAAGATGTCTTCAGCCATTACAGCTGGGCTGTGCGCCTGACAAGAAGAAGCAGATGATGTTGTAGCGGTCTCAGATGGACTACCTGAATTTGAGATACCAAAGAGGGGTGGTATTCATGTGACCGCCGGTCAGCTGACCGACAGTCACATAACCTCCTCCACGAGCCCGACGGCTCACTTTCCCGATGGTCGGCATACCTACCAACAGGGACTATTTCCACTCGTGGGTGTCCACGACAACCATAGAGTGGAAATAGAACCTGTGGCGACCGCAGGTCGCCATCGAGCCCGCAGCTTGGCGAGCGCAGCGAGCCCGCAAGGGGCTTGCTGCACTCGCCCCTCCCCGCTGGGATCCCGGCGTTGGTATGCTGCCGGGATCCCGGCGTCGTCAGGAGACCGCCGGTCAGCCATACTACACCCCCAAAGAGATGGACAGGTGGGGCAGATTTGGTATCTTTTAACCTTTCTTGGAGGTATGGAAAGCCGGCTACAAAGAGACAGACCTCTCAGAGATAGGAAAATACAAACAATCTATAAATAAAAGGAGCAGTAGTACGCTGTCAGGAGGTTACATCAAGATGACTCTGTTCACAATGACATTCTTGTGGAGACGGGGGCTTTTGAGCCAAAATTTCAAGTAAACATGATGTAATGCAACTTAAATAACACAGTAATGAGCGAGATATTCCACTAGAGGTCAGCGTGATCACAGACGTGAAGTACTCAGCACAGCGAGACACAAATGGCAAAATATATTCAGTGGATAAATCCACAAAACAATATACTGTGAGGTTGTAATCAGAGTGTAATGCGCTGTACTCAGACGATACTTGATACTGGGCTCTGCATGTAGACTGAGAGGAAGTAGATTATGGTGGTACCATATAAATAGAAGGTAGTTTCACCTCCAGGCAAATGCTTCAATTTAGATGGGCCAAGTGGTTCTTATCTGCCAACAAATTCTAGTGTAGTGACCCCGGTCCAGCCATCAGGACACTTATTTAGCAGCTTATATCAATTTTAAACCTTATTGAAGGCAAAGCATGCAATGGGCGGGTACCAGGATTCAAAATGGCAGCCACCTCACGTCCCAATATCATTGCCGGGCTCGGTGACTGTGGGCAGACAGTTCTGTCCCCAGCAATAGTGGGAGCTGCGCACCCATGTGAGTGGGTCCCCCAAGTCAGGTGTTTGGAGCGTGCAGGAAAGACTGGGCGCACTTATCCCCAAAATTCAGCCAGTGGCTTCAGCGGCGTAGCTAGGCTGCGGCAGTGAACAGTGCTCAGAGTGAGCAGAGCGAGCGGCTTTAGGGCAGAAGGAGTGGGGGACTTAATAGATTGGATCTTGGTCCCAGCAGCGGCTGAGAGCTATCAGGTAGATTAGAAGCCACTTACTGAGGAGAGCTCCAGAAAGCACATCTGGATAGACTCAGGCCACGCCGCTCTTATTTATCATTTTATATAATAACAGGGGTGACAGGTGTGGTACATCCCTGCAAAGGCAGATCCAATCTCTTTCTCATCAGACTCTGCTGTCTTCCCTGCACTCTCACTCAGATATTCACTGCTGCCAGTAGCACACGTATGAGAAGCAGAAGTATGGCGGCAGCTGTATAGATTCTGATACGTAATTCTCTATATCATACTTACCGTACACACATCATCCTTATTACTATTGAGAATATAGAGGTAAGACACTGATGATGGGGGTGTAAAAGTGGATTATAACCTAGCAGATGATGACGATTGCAGTGTATTATATGGTGTATTGCATGTAAAATATCCTTGTTCCACACACGTACTCTGCTGTAGGAATATACCTTTATATAAGTAACACATGTACAGGCTTACAAGCGTATGAGCACACACATAAAGGAATGCTACCTTACCAATGCTTCCAGGAGTAACGTTAGGAGACATTTCTCTGATCCATCAGCTCATATGACTGATGTTATTGTTCATCTAGAATCTCCAATTCATACGATATGTTCCCCATCCATTGTTTTACATTGGTGCTGACATAGGACTTGGCGAGTGACTACATCTCCATTTATACTTCATGGTTAGTTACCAGTACAAGAGAGATATATATATGTCTTATTATAATATTACATTTGTTATTGTGAGTGTTCTCAGGAGGGTGGACACAATGATTGAGACACAATATTATAAAGCCTTCATTAAACGTTATGTTTTATTATACACACACATTTACAATTAAGTGTCCCAGAGAGTCGTCTTCTCCTATTGTTTACAAGATTAATATTGTTACAGAAAATGTCA
This sequence comes from Pseudophryne corroboree, assembly GCF_028390025.1. Taxonomy (NCBI): domain Eukaryota; kingdom Metazoa; phylum Chordata; class Amphibia; order Anura; family Myobatrachidae; genus Pseudophryne; species Pseudophryne corroboree. Next base: position 337,065 of record NW_026967578.1, on the reverse strand, counting down.
CATTTCCATAATGTATTTTATTTCCAGCAGATGGACACACAAGCAGGAATATCTCAGAAGGACATCTAATGTTATCCCCGGATTGTGAAATAACAGATAATGACAGTAGACAGGATTCTCCAGGAGCTACTCCCATTACCCCAATTATACATCCAGCTCTATCAGCTGATCCCCCTGATCCTGGGAAATGTTCTCCTGATCACTGTGATATTGGTGCATCTGTTACAGCTCTGACAGTAGATACAGTGTTTCCCTGTTCTATAGATGCCAAATGTTTTACACAGAACACAAAGCTTATCACCCATCAGGCAGCTAAAGCAGGTGAGAGACCATTTCCATGTTCTGAGTGTGGGAAATGTTTTACATTGAAAGCAAATCTTGTTACACATCAGAGAAGTCACACAGGTGAGAGGCCATTTTCTTGCTCTGAGTGTGGGAAATGTTTTACACAGAAATCATATTTTATTACACATCAGAGAAGTCACACAGGTGAGAAGCCATTTTCTTGCTCTGAGTGCGGGAAATGTTTTATCCGGAAATCATATCTTATTACACATCAGAGAAGTCACACAGGTGAGAAGCCATTTTCTTGCTCTGAGTGCTGGAAATGTTTTATCCAGAAATCACAACTTGTTACACATCAGCGAAGTCACACAGGTGAGAATCCATTTCCATGTTCTGAGTGTGGGAAATGTTTTGCATGCAAATCAGTTCTTGTTATACACCAGAGATGTCACACAGGTGTGAAGCCATTTTCTTGCTCTGAGTGTGGGAAATATTTTGCACAGAAATCACAACTTGTTACACATCAGCGAAGTCACACAGGTGAGAAGCCATTTCCATGTTCAGAGTGTGGGAAATGTTTTGAACGGAAATCACAACTTGTTGCACATCAGCAAAGTCACAGAGGTGAGAATCCATTTCCTTGCTCTGAGTGCGGGAAATGTTTTACCTCGAAAACACAACTTGTTATACATCAGCGAAGTCACACAGGTGAGAAGCCATTTCCATGTTCTGAGTGTGGAAAATGTTTTGCACGCAAATCAGATCTTGTTAGACATAACAGAAGTCACACAGGTGAGAAGCCGTTTTCTTGCTCTGAGTGTGGGAAATGTTTTATCCGGAAATCACATCTTGTTAGACATCAGCGAAGTCACAGGTGAGAAGCCATTTCTATGCTCTGAGTGTGGGAAATGTTTTGCAAACAAATCAAATATTGTTATATATCACAGAAGTCACACAGGTGAGAGGCCATTTCCATGTTCTGAGTGTGGGAAAGGTTTTGCACATAAATCACATCTTGTTAGACATCAGCAAAGTCACACAGGTGAGAGGCCATTTCTATACTCTGAGAAATAAATCAGCTTTTGTTGGACACAATAGACATCATTCAGGTGAGGAACCATTTTAATCTTCTGGAGTATACTCATCATTGCCATGCGTTGTTCTTCAAGGTTCTTATCCTATCTCCTATGCTTTTTGCAATATACATGTTACCACTGAGTGAAATAATCAGATGTCATACCATCGTCTACCACTGCTATGCAGATGACCTGTCTTTTGCTCCAGATACTGAGAAACCAGTCCCAATCCTATAACTATGCGAAGAACCTCGCCTAAAATGCAAAATTTTATTGCAATGATTATTATTAATAAATTGGTAATGTTTGATTTGTGCACCTGCAACCTTTTTCTTTGTATGAGGAACCATTTTAGTCTTCTGGAGTATACTACTTGCCATGTAATGTTCTTCAAGGTTCTTATCCTATCTTCTATGCTTTTTGCAGTATACATGTTACCACTGGGTGAAATAATCAAATGTCCTCATCTACCACTGCTATGCAGATGACCTGTCTTTTGCTCCAGATACTGAGAAACCAGTCCCAATCCTAAATGGTTGTCTAGCTGAGCTCCAGGTGTGGGTGATGCCAGTTGGCTGTGACTCAGTTTTGGTGAAACAGGTCCTTATGATAGAAGCTCACCAACAAAGGACAGGGCTACAGCTCAGCTTTGCAAACCAACCAGACTTCCGCTTGTGGGTTCAGAGTTACAAAATACTGATCCTGTGCGGAATCTTGGTATCCTGGATGGTGGAGTGACACTTAGACATCAGGTATCAGCCACAATCAGATCCTCATCTGAGAAACATAGCCAGACTCCAGCACGTCTTTCCCTCAGAAGATCTACCTACAGTCATACATGCACTTGTATCATCACACATAGACTACTGCAATGTCCTCTACCTGGGTCACCCAGCAGAAGAATTGCACCGCTTGTAGCTTGTACAGAACGCAGCAGCCAGACTGTTACCTAACCAGCCCGTCCCTGCCACATAACACCCATTCTCTGCTCCCTTCACCGGCTGCCTGTAAGATGGTGACTCTGGGCCTAATTCAGGTTGGGTTGCAGTGTGCGATCCAAATGGAAGTATTGAGAAAAAGTTGCGGGCGCATCCACTGCGCCCGTCCTGTGCATGTGTCTGCATTCTCTGTGGGGGGGGCGCAGAAAATGCGATTGCTCCGTGTTAATCAGGCAGAGACGGTCATGGGGTGGGGGGGCAATGCTCCGTTTCCAGGGAGAAAATAGAGCATTGCAAGTGCGGTGTGGAGCGAACGGGATGCGGACAAACGGGGGACAAGCTAAGCTGTGAAGATGAAACAGAAATGGTGAAGCAATCGCAATTTCTCTTACGTCCTATAGGATGCTGGGGTCCATTTCAGTATCATGGGGTATAGATGGTTCCGCAGGAGCCTTCGGCACTTTAAGAATTTTTAGCAGTGTGAAATGTCTCCTCCCTCTATGCCCCTCGTCCAGACCTCAGTTTAGAAAATGTGCCCGGTAGACTGGATGCACACTAGTGGAGCTCTACAGAGCTTTGCTGGAAAAATACTTTGTTAGGTTTATTATTGTACAGGGAAGCTGCTGGCAACAGCTTCCCTGCTTCGTGGGACTTAGGGGGGGGAAGTAGGAATACCTTCTCATTTAGTTCAATGGCTCTGCTTCCGCTGACAGGACACCATTAGCTCCTGAAGGGTACTGAACACAGCCCAAGCCTGGCTGCTGCTCACTCCCACAGCACTGCCGCCACCCCCTAACAGAGTCAGAAGGCTGGTGAGTATTTACCGGAGACCTGCAGAGAGTGGTCCTCCGGTCATCATGGCGGCATAAAGGTACCAGCGCAGCATGACTCAGCACAGGGTGCAGAGCGCGCAGGGTGGCGCGCTCTGGGGAACATGGTAAAATCCTTACTCTCACTGGCATAACAGTACATACATGTGTGCCACTGATGTACATACCCCTGCCCGTATAAATATTGTATTACTGAGGTAGAATCGCGCCATTACAGGGGGCGGGGCTTCTCCTCAGACTTGCCAGTAACACTCATTGGACACCATTTTCTCCTGCAGAGATGCCGGAGTGCTGATCCTGAACGCTGCTTCTCCTCACACATCGATGTTACAAGTACCAGGGTGTTATAGAAGGAGAGGGGAGCACATACTGTGTTGAGGTCTGCGGACTTCATATTGGATAAAAGCGCTGTGGTTGTATATTTCTTTTTCATCCACTAGTGGTCACTGGAGTACTCTTAGGGATATGGACGGTGCATTAGCAGGGGAGGCACATTTAAATATTTAAATGTGTAACCCTCCTCTTCCCTCTTCCATACTCCCAAGATCCTCAGTGTTTTTTATGTGCCTCAGGTAAGCACATCTTGATCTTAAGGCTCCATTTTGATGTAACTTTTTTACACGTTCATTTTTTAATTTTATTTTATAGACAATTCCTTCCCCACTTACTAAAAAGTGTGGGTCCGGGATTGTACTCCCTCCAGCCGCTGCTGACACGTGGGCGCTTGTAGGAGAAGCACAGCCGTGTCAGCCAGGCAGCATATGATCCTTTCTCACTTACAGAGAAGTGAGGTCCAGGATTGTACTCCCTCCAGCCTCTGCTGACACGTGGGCGCTTGTAGGAGAAGCACGGCCGTGTCAGCCAGGCAGCATATGATCCTTTCCCACTTACAGAGAAGTGAGGTCCAGGATTGAGCGGCCATCTCCTCCACATGATGACTCCAGAGGCGCTGGGTGGAGGAGATTTCAAACAGGAGTGGTTTTCTATCTAAGGGCGCTTACAGCCGCCACTGCCGCCAGGAGAACTGAGTGGCGGAAGCCGCATACGGTAGCTTCCAACAGCTGCCGCAAGGTCAGTGCAGGGGAGGTCAGCTCTCGCTGCTGCCAGCCGTGTGTAGGAGACTGCGCTGCTTTTTCAGAGCACCCACGCCGCCCGCCGCCCAGCTGCTCATATAGATATGCCGGTCGCTGTTACAGGCCGGACACTGTTACACCCGCCGCCTGGCCACTCATGCCGTCCACTGACGCAGGTGCCCGGCCGCTGAGGCACGCCGCCGCTTCTCAGCTCCCGAGAGAGGAGCGTGTTCTATAGCGCCACTTCCAGCACATAAGCGCTCCCACATGCCGCTCCGCTGCCCACTCCCACACGCCGCTCCCAGCACATAGCTGGTGCAGGGAGCGTGGGCTATACAGCAGGTGCAGGGAGCGTGTTCTATAGGGAATAACAGCGCCGCTTCCATAAGCGCTCCCCACTTCCAGCAAGGTGCATGGAGCGTGGTACTTCTGGTACATCTTTATATCTTGGCAGCCTATGTTGTAGTGAGACGCACTAAGGTGCAGGGAGCATGGTTCTCATAATACTGTTTAAGCTCCCTGAAATCCCATACAGTAATCTGTGTGTGTGTACATGTGGGGGTATATATGTGTTTTATATATATAGAGTCCAATACGTGTAGAGTCCTATCTGTTGACATGCCCATGTGGACTAGCTTATGTGGATAAAACTGATTGTACCTTTAAAACCAGGATGGCACAGCATCGTTATGCCATACGGGAGGCTATTAAGACTGGCAGTAGCGATCAACCGGTGGCTCGACATTTCATGCTAGCCAAGCATGGGATGGCTACTTTGAGATATAAGATAATTGATCAGGTCCCGTTCTCACTACGTGGGGGGGGACTGTTCTGAAAAATGGTCATGGTGTTGGCCTTGGCTTCAGTCAGACGAGTGTCTGAATTAGGGGCTCTGTCACACAAGAGTCCTTATATGATATTTCATGAAGATAGGGCTGAACTGAGAACAAGTCAGCACTTTCTTCCGAAGGCTGCGTCTTTCCATATCAAACAACCTGTGGTGGTGCCAGTGGCTTCTGATACCTCAACTGTTTCAAAGTCCTTGGATGTCGTCAGAACGTTGAGGACTTATGTTACTAGAACATATCGGGTAAGGAAAACAGAATCTTTGTCCTCTATGACTCCAACAAGATTGGGGGTCCTGCGTCTAAGCAGACTATTGCGCGCTGGATCAGAGGTACCATTCTGCACGCTCATTCCACGGCAGGATTGCCATTACAGAGTTCGGTAAAAGCCCACTCTACCAGGAAAGTGGGTTCGTCCTGGTCGGCTGCCCGGGGTGTCTCGGCATTGCAAATCTGCCGAGCAGCTACTTGGTCAGGTGCAAACATGTTTGCTAAGTTTTACAAGTTTGATACCTTGGCTGCGGACGACCTTCTATTTGGTCAGTCAGTTCTGCAGGAACATTAGATTACATTACATCCCAATGGTACTAAAATGGACCCCCGCATCTTATAGGATGTAAGAGAAAATAGGATTTTAATAACCTACCGGTAAATCCTTTTCTCGTAGTCTGTAGAGGATGCTGGGCGCCCGCCCTGTGCTCATTTTTCCTGCAGTATTACGTTTTATCGTTTTACACTGATTCTCATGTGTTAAGATGTTTTGCAGCTGTTGCTGTTACGTTATGCATGCACGTTACCATGGGTTATGTTATGGCCATGTTAGGCGGCATGTTTTGTATGGTGTGAGCTGGTGTGAATTTCACCACTAGTTTAATGTAAATTCTTCTCTCAAAGTTGTCCGTCTCCTCGGGCACAGTTCCTATACTGAGTTCTGGAGGAGGAGTATAGAGGGAGGAGCCAGTTCACACTGTTAAAAAGTCTTAAAGTGCCGAAGGCTCCTGCGGAACAGTCTATACCCCATGGTACTAAAATGGACCCCAGCATCCTCTACAGACTATAAGAAAAGGATTTACCGGTAGGTATTAAAATCCTATTTTCTGTTTCATCAATGGGAGGAGGCGCCGGTCAGCATACTGGACGGCCTTGCCCTGCGATGGGTGGCCCCCAGTATGCTAGAAAAAGGATTGCTAATTCTTCTAATCTTACTGACTTACTGTAGGCCCCTATTACATAATCTTACTGACTCTCCCAGCCCTACATGACCAGGGTCCATGTACCAGAAGCAGCTTCTGTCTCCTTACTGACTTACTGTAGGCCCCTATTACATAATCTTACTGACTCTCCCAGCCCTACATGACCAGGGTCCATGTACCAGAAGCAGCTTCTGTCTCCTTACTGACTTACTGTAGACCCCTATTACATAATCTTACTGACTCTCCCAGCCCTACATGACCAGGGTCCATGTACCAGAAGCAGCTTCTGCATCCTTACTGACTTACTGTAGGCCCCTATTACATAATCTTACTGACTCTCCCAGCCCTACATGACCAGGGTCCATGTACCAGAAGCAGCTTCTGCCTCCTTACTGACTTACTGTAGCGCCCTATTACAGAATCTTACTGACTCTCCCAGCCCTACATGACCAGGGTCCATGTACCAGAAGCAGCTTCTGCCTCCTTACTGACTTACTGTAGGCCCCTATTACATAATCTTACTGACTCTCCCAGCCCTACATGACCAGGGTCCATGTACCAGAAGCAGCTTCAGCCTCCTTACTGACTTACTGTAGGCCCCTATTACAGAATCTTACTGACTCTCCCAGCCCTACATGACCAGGGTCCATGTACCAGAAGCAGCTTCTGCCTCCTTACTGACTTACTGTAGGCCCCTATTACATAATCTTACTGACTCTCCCACCCCTACATGACCAGGGTCCATGTACCAGAAGCAGCTTCTGCCTCCTTACTGACTTACTGTAGGCCCCTATTACATAATCTTACTGACTCTCCCAGCCCTGCATGACCAGGGTCCATGTACCAGAAGCAGCTTCTGCCTCCTTACTGACTTACTGTAGGCCCCTATTACATAATCTTACTGACTCTCCTAGCCCTACATGACCAGGGTCCATGTACCAGAAGCAGCTTCTGCCTCCTTACTGACTTACTGTAGGCCCCTATTACATAATCTTACTGACTCTCCCAGCCCTACATGACCAGGGTCCATGTACCAGAAGCAGCTTCTGCCTCCTTACTGACTTACTGTAGGCCCCTATTACATAATGTTACTGACTCTCCCAGCCCTACATGACCAGGGTCCATGTACCAGAAGCAGCTTCTGCCTCCTTACTGTAGGCCCCTATTACATAATCTTACTGACTCTCCCAGCCCTACATGACCAGGGTCCATGTACCAAAAGCAGCTTCAGCCTCCTTACTGACTTACTGTAGGCCCCTATTACAGAATCTTACTGACTCTCCCAGCTCTACATGACCAGGGTCCATGTACCAGAAGCAGCTTCTGCCTCCTTACTGACTTACTGTAGTCCCCTATTACACAATCTTACTGACTCTCCCAGCCCTACATGACCAGGGTCCATGTACCAGAAGCAGCTTCTGCCTCCTTACTGACTTACTGTAGGCCCCTATTACATAATCTTACTGACTCTCCCAGCCCTACATGACCAGGGTCCATGTACCAGAAGCAGCTTCTGCCTCCTTACTGACTTACTGTAGGCCCCTATTACATAATCTTACTGACTCTCCCAGCCCTACATGACCAGGGTCCATGTACCAGAAGCAGCTTCTGCCTCCTTACTGACTTACTGTAGGCCCCTATTACATAATCTTACTGACTCTCCCAGCCCTACATGACCAGGGCCCATGTACCAGAAGCAGCTTCTGCCTCCTTACTGACTTACTGTAGGGTCCTATTACATAATCTTACTGACTCTCCCAGCCCTACATGACCAGGGCCCATGTACCAGAAGCAGCTTCTGCCTCCTTACTGACTTACTGTAGGCCCCTATTACATAATCTTACTGACTCTCCCAGCCCTACATGACCAGGGTCCATGTACCAGAAGCAGCTTCTGCCTCCTTACTGACTTACTGTAGGCCCCAATTACACAATCTTACTGACTCTCCCAGCCCTACATGACCAGGGTCCATGTACCAGAAGCAGCTTCTGCCTCCTTACTGACTTACTGTAGGCCCCTATTACACAATCTTACTGACTCTCCCAGCCCTACATGACCAGGGTCCATGTACCAGAAGCAGCTTCTGCCTCCTTACTGACTTACTGTAGGCACCCTATTACATAATCTTCCTGACTCTCCCAGCCCTACATGACCAGGGTCCATGTACCAGAAGCAGCTTCTGCCTCCTTACTGACTTACTGTAGGCCCCTATTACATAATCTTACTGACTCTCCCAGCCCTACATGACCAGGGTCCATGTACCAGAAGCAGCTTCTGCCTCCTTACTGACTTACTGTAGGCCCCTATTACACAATCTTACTGACTCTCCCAGCCCTACATGACCAGGGTCCATGTACCAGAAGCAGCTTCTGCCTCCTTTCTGACTTACTGTAGGCCCCTATTACATAATCTTACTGACTCTCCCAGCCCTACATGACCAGGGTCCATGTACCAGATGCATCTTCTGCCTCCTTACTGACTTACTGTAGGCCCCTATTACAGAATCTTACTGACTCTCCCAGCCCTACATGACCAGGGTCCATGTACCAGAAGCAGCTTCAGCCTCCTTACTGACTTACTGTAGGCCCCTATTACACAATCTTACTGACTCTCCCAGCCCTACATGACCTGGGTCCATGTACCAGAAGCAGCTTCTGCCTCCTTACTGACTTACTGTAGGCCCCTATTACATAATCTTACTGACTCTCCCAGCCCTACATGACCAGGGTCCATGTACCAGAAGCAGCTTCAGCCTCCTTACTGACTTACTGTAGGCCCCTATTACATAATCTTACTGACTCTCCCACCCCTACATGACCAGGGTCCATGTACCAGAAGCAGCTTCTGTCTCCTTACTGACTTACTGTAGGCCCCTATTACACAATCTTACTGACTCTCCCAGCCCTACATGACCAGGGTCCATGTACCAGAAGCAGCTTCTGCCTCCTTACTGACTTACTGTAGGCCCCTATTACACAATCTTACTGACTCTCCCAGCCCTACATGACCAGGGTCCATGTACCAGAAGCAGCTTCTGCCTCCTTACTGACTTACTGTAGGCCCCTATTACACAATCTTACTGACTCTCCCAGCCCTACATGACCAGGGTCCATGTACCAGAAGCAGCTTCTGCCTCCTTACTGACTTACTGTAGGCCCCTATTACATAATCTTACTGACTCTCCCAGCCCTACATGACCAGGGTCCATGTACCAGAAGCAGCTTCTGCCTCCTTACTGACTTACTGTAGGCCCTTATTACACAATCTTACTGACTCTCCCAGCCCTACATGACCAGGGTCCATGTACCAGAAGCAGCTTCTGCCTCCTTACTGACTTACTGTAGGCCCCTATTACATAATCTTACTGACTCTCCCAGCCCTACATGACCAGGGTCCATGTACCAGATGCATCTTCTGCCTCCTTACTGACTTACTGTAGGCCCCTATTACAGAATCTTACTGACTCTCCCAGCCCTACATGACCAGGGTCCATGTACCAGAAGCAGCTTCAGCCTCCTTACTGACTTACTGTAGGCCCCTATTACACAATCTTACTGACTCTCCCAGCCCTACATGACCAGGGTCTATGTACCAGAAGCAGCTTCTGCCTCCTTACTGACTTACTGTAGGCCCCTATTACATAATCTTACTGACTCTCCTAGCCCTACATGACCAGGGTCCATGTACCAGAAGCAGCTTCTGCCTCCTTACTGACTTACTGTAGTTACCTATTACATAATCTTACTGACTCTCCCAGCCCTACATGACCAGGGTCCATGTACCAGAAGTAGCTTCTGCCTCCTTACTGACTTACTGTAGGCCCCTATTACAGAATCTTACTGACTCTCCCAGCCCTACATGACCAGGGTCCATGTACCAGAAGCAGCTTCTGCCTCCTTACTGACTTACTGTAGGCCCCTATTACATAATCTTACTGACTCTCCCAGCCCTACATGACCAGGGTCCATGTACCAGATGCATCTTCTGCCTCCTTACTGACTTACTGTAGGCCCCTATTACACAATCTTACTGACTCTCCCAGCCCTACATGACCAGGGTCCATGTACCAGAAGCAGCTTCTGCCTCCTTACTGACTTACTGTAGGCCCCTATTACATAATCTTACTGACTCTCCCAGCCCTACATGACCAGGGTCCATGTACCAGAAGCAGCTTCAGCCTCCTTACTGTAGGCCCCTATTACATAATCTTACAGACTCTCCCAGCCCTACATGACCAGGGTCCATGTACCAGAAGCAGCTTCTGCCTCCTTACTGACTTACTGTAGGCACCCTATTACATAATCTTACTGACTCTCCCAGACCTACATGACCAGGGTCTATGTACCAGAAGCAGCTTCTGCCTCCTTACTGATTTACTGTAGGCCCCTATTACATAATCTTACTGACACTCCCAGCCCTACATGACCAGGGTCCATGTACCAGAAGCAGCTTCTGCCTCCTTACTGACTTACTGTAGGCCCCTATTACACAATCTTACTGACTCTCCCAGCCCTACATGACCAGGGTCTATGTACCAGACGCAGCTTCTGCCTCCTTACTGACTTTCTGTAGGCCCCTATTACATAATCTTACTGACTCTCCCAGCCCTACATGACCAGGGTCCATGTACCAGAAGCAGCTTCTGCCTCCTTACTGACTTACTGTAGTTCCCTATTACATAATCTTACTGACTCTCCCAGCCCTACATGACCAGGGTGCATGTACCAGAAGTAGCTTCTGCCTCCTTACTGACTTACTGTAGGCCCCTATTACAGAATCTTACTGACTCTCCCAGCCCTACATGACCAGGGTCCATGTACCAGAAGCAGCTTCTGCCTCCTTACTGACTTACAGTAGGGCCCTATTACACAATCTTACTGACTCTCCCAGCCCTACATGACCAGGGTCCATGTACCAGAAGCAGCTTCTGCCTCCTTACTGACTTACTGTAGGCACCCTATTACATAATCTTACTGACTCTCCCAGACCTACATGACCAGGGTCTATGTACCAGAAGCAGCTTCTGCCTCCTTACTGACTTACTGTAGGCCCCTATTACATAATCTTACTGACACTCCCAGCCCTACATGACCAGGGTCCATGTACCAGAAGCAGCTTCTGCCTCCTTACTGACTTACTGTAGGCCCTATTACATAATCTTACTGACTCTCCCAGCCCTACATGACCAGGGTCCATGTACCAGAAGCAGCTTCTGCCTCCTTACTGACTTACTGTAGGCCCCTATTACATAATCTTACTGACTCTCCCAGCCCTACATGACCAGGGTCCATGTACCAGAAGCAGCTTCTGCCTCCTTACTGACTTACTGTAGGCCCCTATTACATAATCTTACTGACTCTCCCAGCCCTACATGACCAGGGTCCATGTACCAGATGCATCTTCTGCCTCCTTACTGACTTACTGTAGGCCCCTATTACATAATCTTACTGACTCTCCCAGCCCTACATGACCAGGGTCCATGTACCAGAAGCAGCTTCTGCCTCCTTACTGACTTACTGTAGGCACCCTATTACATAATCTTACTGACTCTCCCAGCCCTACATGACCAGGGTTCATGTACCAGAAGCAGCTTCTGCCTCCTTACTGACTTACTGTAGGCCCCTATTACATAATCTTACTGACACTCCCAGCCCTACATGACCAGGGTCCATGTACCAGAAGCAGCTTCTGCCTCCTTACTGACTTACTGTAGGCACCCTATTACATAATCTTACTGACTCTCCCAGACCTACATGACCAGGGTCCATGTACCAGAAGCAGCTTCTGCCTCCTTACTGACTTACTGTAGGCCCCTATTACATAATCTTACTGACTCTCCCAGCCCTACATGACCAGGGTCCATGTACCAGAAGCAGCTTCTGCCTCCTTACTGACTTACTGTAGGCCCCTATTACATAATCTTACTGACTCTCCCAGCCCTACATGACCAGGGTCCATGTACCAGATGCATCTTCTGCCTCCTTACTGACTTACTGTAGGCCCCTATTACATAATCTTACTGACTCTCCCAGCCCTACATGACCAGGGTCCATGTACCAGAAGCAGCTTCTGCCTCCTTACTGACTTACTGTAGGGCCCTATTACACAATCTTACTGACTCTCCCAGCCCTACATGACCAGGGTCCATGTACCAGAAGCAGCTTCTGCCTCCTTACTGACTTACTGTAGGCCCCTATTACATAATCTTACTGACTCTCCCAGCCCTAAATGACCAGGGTCCATGTACCAGAAGCAGCTTCTGCCTCCTTACTGACTTACTGTAGTCACCTATTACATAATCTTACTGACTCTCCCAGCCCTACATGACCAGGGTCCATGTACCAGAAGCAGCTTCTGCCTCCTTACTGACTTACTGTAGGCCCCTATTACACAATCTTACTGACTCTCCCAGCCCTACATGACCAGGGTCCATGTACCAGAAGCAGCTTCTGTCTCCTTACTGACTTAATGTAGGCCCCTATTACATAATCTTACTGACTCTCCCAGCCCTACATGACCAGGGTCCATGTACCAGAAGCAGCTTCTGCCTCCTTACTGACTTACTGTAGGCCCCTATTACATAATCTTACTGACTCTCCCAGCCCTACATGACCAGGGTCCATGTACCAGAAGCAGCTTCTGTCTCCTTACTGACTTACTGTAGTTCCCTATTACAGAATCTTACTGACTCTCCCAGCCCTACATGATCAGGGTCCATGTACCAGAAGCAGCTTCTGCCTCCTTACTGACTTACTGTAGGCACCTATTACATAATCTTACTGACTCTCCCAGCCCTACATGACCAGGGTCCATGTACCAGAAGCAGCTTCTGCCTCCTTACTGACTTACTGTAGGCCCCTATTACACAATCTTACTGACTCTCCCAGCCCTACATGACCAGGGTCCATGTACCAGAAGCAGCTTCTGCCTCCTTACTGACTTACTGTAGGCCCCTATTACAGAATCTTACTGACTCTCTCAGCCCTACATGACCAGGGTCCATGTACCAGTAGCAGCTTCTGCCTCCTTACTGACTTACTGTAGGGCCCTATTACACAATCTTACTGACTCTCCCAGCCCTACATGACCAGGGTCCATGTACCAGAAGCAGCTTCTGCCTCCTTACTGACTTAATGTAGGCCCCTATTACATAATCTTACTGACTCTCCCAGCCCTACATGACCAGGGTCCATGTACCAGAAGCAGCTTCTGCCTCCTTACTGACTTACTGTAGGCCCCTATTACATAATCTTACTGACTCTCCCAGCCCTACATGACCAGGGTCCATGTACCAGAAGCAGCTTCTGCCTCCTTACTGACTTACTGTAGGCACCCTATTACATAATCTTACTGACTCTCCCAGACCTACATGACCAGGGTCTATGTACCAGAAGCAGCTTCTGCCTCCTTACTGACTTACTGTAGGCCCCTATTACATAATCTTACTGACACTCCCAGCCCTACATGACCAGGGTCCATGTACCAGAAGCAGCTTCTGCCTCCTTACTGACTTACTGTAGGCACCCTATTACATAATCTTACTGACTCTCCCAGACCTACATGACCAGGGTCCATGTACCAGAAGCAGCTTCTGCGTCCTTACTGACTTACTGTAGGCCCCTATTACATAATCTTACTGACTCTCCCAACCCTACATGACCAGGGTCCATGTACCAGATGCATCTTCTGCCTCCTTACTGACTTACTGTAGGCCCCTATTACATAATCTTACTCACTCTCCCAGCCCTACATGACCAGGGTCTATGTACCAGAAGCAGCTTCTGCCTCCTTACTGACTTACTGTAGGCCCCTATTACATAATCTTACTGACTCTCCCAGCCCTACATGACCTGGGTCCATGTACCAGAAGCAGCTTCTGCCTCCTTACTGACTTACTGTAGGCCCCTATTACATAATCTTACTGACTCTCCCAGCCCTACATGACCAGGGTCCATGTACCAGAAGCAGCTTCAGCCTCCTTACTGACTTACTGTAGGCCCCTATTACAGAATCTTACTGACTCTCCCAGCTCTACATGACCAGGGTCCATGTACCAGAAGCAGCTTCTGCCTCCTTACTGACTTACTGTAGTCCCCTATTACACAATCTTACTGACTCTCCCAGCCCTACATGACCAGGGTCCATGTACCAGAAGCAGCTTCTGCCTCCTTACTGACTTACTGTAGGCCCCTATTACATAATCTTACTGACTCTCCCAGCCCTACATGACCAGGGTCCATGTACCAGAAGCAGCTTCTGCCTCCTTACTGACTTACTGTAGGCCCCTATTACATAATCTTACTGACTCTCCTAGCCCTACATGACCAGGGTCCATGTACCAGAAGCAGCTTCTGCCTCCTTACTGACTTACTGTAGGCACCCTATTACACAATCTTACTGACTCTCCCAGCCCTACATTTCCAGAGTCCATGTACCAGAAGCAGCTTCTGCCTCCTTACTGACTTACTGTAGGCCCCTATTACATAATCTTACTGACTCTCCCACCCCTACATGACCAGGGTCCATGTACCAGAAGCAGCTTCTGTCTCCTTACTGACTTACTGTAGGGCCCTATTACACAATCTTACTGACTCTCCCAGCCCTACATGACCAGGGTCCATGTACCAGAAGCAGCTTCTGCCTCCTTACTGACTTACTGTAGGGCCCTATTACATAATCTTACTGACTCTCCCAGCCCTACATGACCAGGGTCCATGTACCAGAAGCAGCTTCTGCCTCCTTACTGACTTACTGTAGGCCCCTATTACACAATCTTAATGACTCTCCCAGCCCTACATGACCAAGGTCCATGTACCAGAAGCAGCTTCTGCCTCCTTACTGACTTACTGTAGGCCCCTATTACACAATCTTACTGACTCTCCCAGCCCTACATGACCAGGGTCCATGTACCAGAAGCAGCTTCTGCCTCCTTACTGACTTACTGTAGGCCCCTATTACACAATCTTACTGACTCTCCCAGCCCTACATGACCAGGGTCCGTGTACCAGAAGCAGCTTCTGCCTCCTTACTGACTTACTGTAGGCCCCTATTACATAATCTTACTGACTCTCCCAGCCCTACATGACCAGGGTCCATGTACCAGAAGCAGCTTCTGCCTCCTTACTGACTTATTGTAGGCCCCTATTACACAATCTTACTGACTCTCCCAGCCCTACATGACCAGGGTCCATGTACCAGAAGCAGTTTCTGCCTCCTTACTGACTTACTGTAGGGCCCTATTACACAATCTTACTGACTCTCCCAGCCCTACATGACCAGGGTCTATGTACCAGAAGCAGCTTCTGCCTCCTTACTGACTTACTGTAGGCCCCTATTACACAATCTTACTGACTCTCCCAGCCCTACATGACCAGGGTCTATGTACCAGAAGCAGCTTCTGCCTCCTTACTGACTTACTGTAGGCCCCTATTACATAATTTTACTGACTCTCCTAGCCCTACATGACCAGGGTCCATGTACCAGAAGCAGCTTCTGCCTCCTTACTGACTTACTGTAGTCACCTATTACCTAATCTTACTGACTCTCCCAGCCCTACATGACCAGGGTCCATGTACCAGAAGTAGCTTCTGCCTCCTTACTGACTTACTGTAGGCCCCTATTACAGAATCTTACTGACTCTCCCAGCCCTACATGACCAGGGTCCATGTACCAGAAGCAGCTTCTGCCTCCTTACTGACTTACTGTAGGCCCCTATTACATAATCTTACTGACTCTCCCAGCCCTACATGACCAGGGTCCATGTACCAGATGCATCTTCTGCCTCCTTACTGACTTACTGTAGGCCCCTATTACACAATCTTACTGACTCTCCCAGCCCTACATGACCAGGGTCCATGTACCAGAAGCAGCTTCTGCCTCCTTACTGACTTACTGTAGGCCCCTATTACATAATCTTACTGACTCTCCCAGCCCTACATGACCAGGGTCCATGTACCAGAAGCAGCTTCTGCCTCCTTACTGTAGGCCCCTATTACATAATCTTACTGACTCTCCCAGCCCTACATGACCAGGGTCCATGTACCAGATGCATCTTCTGCCTCCTTACTGACTTACTGTAGGCCCCTATTACATAATCTTACTGACTCTCCCAGCCCTACATGACCAGGGTCCGTGTACCAGAAGCAGCTTCTGCCTCCTTACTGACTTACTGTAGGCACCCTATTACATAATCTTACTGAATCTCCCAGACCTACATGACCAGGGTCTATGTACCAGAAGCAGCTTCTGCCTCCTTACTGATTTACTGTAGGCCCCTATTACATAATCTTACTGACACTCCCAGCCCTACATGACCAGGGTCCATGTACCAGAAGCAGCTTCTGCCTCCTTACTGACTTACTGTAGGCCCCTATTACACAATCTTACTGACTCTCCCAGCCCTACATGACCAGGGTCTATGTACCAGAAGCAGCTTCTGCCTCCTTACTGACTTACTGTAGGCCCCTATTACATAATCTTACTGACTCTCCCAGCCCTACATGACCAGGGTCCATGTACCAGAAGCAGCTTCTGCCTCCTTACTGACTTACTGTAGTTCCCTATTACATAATCTTACTGACTCTCCCAGCCCTACATGACCAGGGTCCATGTACCAGAAGTATCTTCTGCCTCCTTACTGACTTACTGTAGGCCCCTATTACAGAATCTTACTGACTCTCCCAGCCCTACATGACCAGGGTCCATGTACCAGAAGCAGCTTCTGCCTCCTTACTGACTTACTGTAGGGCCCTATTACACAATCTTACTGACTCTCCCAGCCCTACATGACCTGGGTCCATGTACCAGAAGCAGCTTCTGCCTCCTTACTGACTTACTGTAGGCCCCTATTACATAATCTTACTGACTCTCCCAGCCCTACATGACCAGGGTCCATGTACCAGAAGCAGCTTCTGCCTCCTTACTGACTTACTGTAGTCACCTATTACATAATCTTACTGACTCTCCCAGCCCTACATGACCAGGGTCCATGTACCAGAAGCAGCTTCTGCCTCCTTACTGACTTACTGTAGGCCCCTATTACACAATCTTACTGACTCTCCCAGCCCTACATGACCAGGGTCCATGTACCAGAAGCAGCTTCTGTCTCCTTACTGACTTAATGTAGGCCCCTATTACATAATCTTACTGACTCTCCCAGCCCTACATGACCAGGGTCCATGTACCAGAAGCAGCTTCTGCCTCCTTACTGACTTACTGTAGGCCCCTATTACATAATCTTACTGACTCTCCCAGCCCTACATGACCAGGGTCCATGTACCAGAAGCAGCTTCTGTCTCCTTACTGACTTACTGTAGTTCCCTATTACAGAATCTTACTGACTCTCCCAGCCCTACATGATCAGGGTCCATGTACCAGAAGCAGCTTCTGCCTCCTTACTGACTTACTGTAGGCACCTATTACATAATCTTACTGACTCTCCCAGCCCTACATGACCAGGGTCCATGTACCAGAAGCAGCTTCTGCCTCCTTACTGACTTACTGTAGGCCCCTATTACACAATCTTACTGACTCTCCCAGCCCTACATGACCAGGGTCCATGTACCAGAAGCAGCTTCTGCCTCCTTACTGACTTACTGTAGGCCCCTATTACAGAATCTTACTGACTCTCTCAGCCCTACATGACCAGGGTCCATGTACCAGTAGCAGCTTCTGCCTCCTTACTGACTTACTGTAGGGCCCTATTACACAATCTTACTGACTCTCCCAGCCCTACATGACCAGGGTCCATGTACCAGAAGCAGCTTCTGCCTCCTTACTGACTTAATGTAGGCCCCTATTACATAATCTTACTGACTCTCCCAGCCCTACATGACCAGGGTCCATGTACCAGAAGCAGCTTCTGCCTCCTTACTGACTTACTGTAGGCCCCTATTACATAATCTTACTGACTCTCCCAGCCCTACATGACCAGGGTCCATGTACCAGAAGCAGCTTCTGCCTCCTTACTGACTTACTGTAGGCACCCTATTACATAATCTTACTGACTCTCCCAGACCTACATGACCAGGGTTCATGTACCAGAAGCAGCTTCTGCCTCCTTACTGACTTACTGTAGGCCCCTATTACATAATCTTACTGACACTCCCAGCCCTACATGACCAGGGTCCATGTACCAGAAGCAGCTTCTGCCTCCTTACTGACTTACTGTAGGCACCCTATTACATAATCTTACTGACTCTCCCAGACCTACATGACCAGGGTCCATGTACCAGAAGCAGCTTCTGCCTCCTTACTGACTTACTGTAGGCCCCTATTACATAATCTTACTGACTCTCCCAGCCCTACATGACCAGGGTCCATGTACCAGAAGCAGCTTCTGCCTCCTTACTGACTTACTGTAGGCCCCTATTACATAATCTTACTGACTCTCCCAGCCCTACATGACCAGGGTCCATGTACCAGATGCATCTTCTGCCTCCTTACTGACTTACTGTAGGCCCCTATTACATAATCTTACTGACTCTCCCAGCCCTACATGACCAGGGTCCATGTACCAGAAGCAGCTTCTGCCTCCTTACTGACTTACTGTAGGGCCCTATTACACAATCTTACTGACTCTCCCAGCCCTACATGACCAGGGTCCATGTACCAGAAGCAGCTTCTGCCTCCTTACTGACTTACTGTAGGCCCCTATTACATAATCTTACTGACTCTCCCAGCCCTACATGACCAGGGTCCATGTACCAGAAGCAGCTTCTGCCTCCTTACTGACTTACTGTAGTCACCTATTACATAATCTTACTGACTCTCCCAGCCCTACATGACCAGGGTCCATGTACCAGAAGCAGCTTCTGCCTCCTTACTGACTTACTGTAGGCCCCTATTACACAATCTTACTGACTCTCCCAGCCCTACATGACCAGGGTCCATGTACCAGAAGCAGCTTCTGTCTCCTTACTGACTTAATGTAGGCCCCTATTACATAATCTTACTGACTCTCCCAGCCCTACATGACCAGGGTCCATGTACCAGAAGCAGCTTCTGCCTCCTTACTGACTTACTGTAGGCCCCTATTACATAATCTTACTGACTCTCCCAGCCCTACATGACCAGGGTCCATGTACCAGAAGCAGCTTCTGTCTCCTTACTGACTTACTGTAGTTCCCTATTACAGAATCTTACTGACTCTCCCAGCCCTACATGATCAGGGTCCATGTACCAGAAGCAGCTTCTGCCTCCTTACTGACTTACTGTAGGCACCTATTACATAATCTTACTGACTCTCCCAGCCCTACATGACCAGGGTCCATGTACCAGAAGCAGCTTCTGCCTCCTTACTGACTTACTGTAGGCCCCTATTACACAATCTTACTGACTCTCCCAGCCCTACATGACCAGGGTCCATGTACCAGAAGCAGCTTCTGCCTCCTTACTGACTTACTGTAGGGCCCTATTACACAATCTTACTGACTCTCCCAGCCCTACATGACCAGGGTCTATGTACCAGAAGCAGCTTCTGCCTCCTTACTGACTTACTGTAGGCCCCTATTACACAATCTTACTGACTCTCCCAGCCCTACATGACCAGGGTCTATGTACCAGAAGCAGCTTCTGCCTCCTTACTGACTTACTGTAGGCCCCTATTACATAATTTTACTGACTCTCCTAGCCCTACATGACCAGGGTCCATGTACCAGAAGCAGCTTCTGCCTCCTTACTGACTTACTGTAGTCACCTATTACCTAATCTTACTGACTCTCCCAGCCCTACATGACCAGGGTCCATGTACCAGAAGTAGCTTCTGCCTCCTTACTGACTTACTGTAGGCCCCTATTACAGAATCTTACTGACTCTCCCAGCCCTACATGACCAGGGTCCATGTACCAGAAGCAGCTTCTGCCTCCTTACTGACTTACTGTAGGCCCCTATTACATAATCTTACTGACTCTCCCAGCCCTACATGACCAGGGTCCATGTACCAGATGCATCTTCTGCCTCCTTACTGACTTACTGTAGGCCCCTATTACACAATCTTACTGACTCTCCCAGCCCTACATGACCAGGGTCCATGTACCAGAAGCAGCTTCTGCCTCCTTACTGACTTACTGTAGGCCCCTATTACATAATCTTACTGACTCTCCCAGCCCTACATGACCAGGGTCCATGTACCAGAAGCAGCTTCTGCCTCCTTACTGTAGGCCCCTATTACATAATCTTACTGACTCTCCCAGCCCTACATGACCAGGGTCCATGTACCAGATGCATCTTCTGCCTCCTTACTGACTTACTGTAGGCCCCTATTACATAATCTTACTGACTCTCCCAGCCCTACATGACCAGGGTCCGTGTACCAGAAGCAGCTTCTGCCTCCTTACTGACTTACTGTAGGCACCCTATTACATAATCTTACTGACTCTCCCAGACCTACATGACCAGGGTCTATGTACCAGAAGCAGCTTCTGCCTCCTTACTGATTTACTGTAGGCCCCTATTACATAATCTTACTGACACTCCCAGCCCTACATGACCAGGGTCCATGTACCAGAAGCAGCTTCTGCCTCCTTACTGACTTACTGTAGGCCCCTATTACACAATCTTACTGACTCTCCCAGCCCTACATGACCAGGGTCTATGTACCAGAAGCAGCTTCTGCCTCCTTACTGACTTACTGTAGGCCCCTATTACATAATCTTACTGACTCTCCCAGCCCTACATGACCAGGGTCCATGTACCAGAAGCAGCTTCTGCCTCCTTACTGACTTACTGTAGTTCCCTATTACATAATCTTACTGACTCTCCCAGCCCTACATGACCAGGGTCCATGTACCAGAAGTATCTTCTGCCTCCTTACTGACTTACTGTAGGCCCCTATTACAGAATCTTACTGACTCTCCCAGCCCTACATGACCAGGGTCCATGTACCAGAAGCAGCTTCTGCCTCCTTACTGACTTACTGTAGGGCCCTATTACACAATCTTACTGACTCTCCCAGCCCTACATGACCTGGGTCCATGTACCAGAAGCAGCTTCTGCCTCCTTACTGACTTACTGTAGGCCCCTATTACATAATCTTACTGACTCTCCCAGCCCTACATGACCAGGGTCCATGTACCAGAAGCAGCTTCTGCCTCCTTACTGACTTACTGTAGTCACCTATTACATAATCTTACTGACTCTCCCAGCCCTACATGACCAGGGTCCATGTACCAGAAGCAGCTTCTGCCTCCTTACTGACTTACTGTAGGCCCCTATTACACAATCTTACTGACTCTCCCAGCCCTACATGACCAGGGTCCATGTACCAGAAGCAGCTTCTGTCTCCTTACTGACTTAATGTAGGCCCCTATTACATAATCTTACTGACTCTCCCAGCCCTACATGACCAGGGTCCATGTACCAGAAGCAGCTTCTGCCTCCTTACTGACTTACTGTAGGCCCCTATTACATAATCTTACTGACTCTCCCAGCCCTACATGACCAGGGTCCATGTACCAGAAGCAGCTTCTGTCTCCTTACTGACTTACTGTAGTTCCCTATTACAGAATCTTACTGACTCTCCCAGCCCTACATGATCAGGGTCCATGTACCAGAAGCAGCTTCTGCCTCCTTACTGACTTACTGTAGGCACCTATTACATAATCTTACTGACTCTCCCAGCCCTACATGACCAGGGTCCATGTACCAGAAGCAGCTTCTGCCTCCTTACTGACTTACTGTAGGCCCCTATTACACAATCTTACTGACTCTCCCAGCCCTACATGACCAGGGTCCATGTACCAGAAGCAGCTTCTGCCTCCTTACTGACTTACTGTAGGCCCCTATTACAGAATCTTACTGACTCTCTCAGCCCTACATGACCAGGGTCCATGTACCAGTAGCAGCTTCTGCCTCCTTACTGACTTACTGTAGGGCCCTATTACACAATCTTACTGACTCTCCCAGCCCTACATGACCAGGGTCCATGTACCAGAAGCAGCTTCTGCCTCCTTACTGACTTAATGTAGGCCCCTATTACATAATCTTACTGACTCTCCCAGCCCTACATGACCAGGGTCCATGTACCAGAAGCAGCTTCTGCCTCCTTACTGACTTACTGTAGGCCCCTATTACATAATCTTACTGACTCTCCCAGCCCTACATGACCAGGGTCCATGTACCAGAAGCAGCTTCTGCCTCCTTACTGACTTACTGTAGGCACCCTATTACATAATCTTACTGACTCTCCCAGACCTACATGACCAGGGTCTATGTACCAGAAGCAGCTTCTGCCTCCTTACTGACTTACTGTAGGCCCCTATTACATAATCTTACTGACACTCCCAGCCCTACATGACCAGGGTCCATGTACCAGAAGCAGCTTCTGCCTCCTTACTGACTTACTGTAGGCACCCTATTACATAATCTTACTGACTCTCCCAGACCTACATGACCAGGGTCCATGTACCAGAAGCAGCTTCTGCGTCCTTACTGACTTACTGTAGGCCCCTATTACATAATCTTACTGACTCTCCCAACCCTACATGACCAGGGTCCATGTACCAGATGCATCTTCTGCCTCCTTACTGACTTACTGTAGGCCCCTATTACATAATCTTACTCACTCTCCCAGCCCTACATGACCAGGGTCTATGTACCAGAAGCAGCTTCTGCCTCCTTACTGACTTACTGTAGGCCCCTATTACATAATCTTACTGACTCTCCCAGCCCTACATGACCTGGGTCCATGTACCAGAAGCAGCTTCTGCCTCCTTACTGACTTACTGTAGGCCCCTATTACATAATCTTACTGACTCTCCCAGCCCTACATGACCAGGGTCCATGTACCAGAAGCAGCTTCAGCCTCCTTACTGACTTACTGTAGGCCCCTATTACAGAATCTTACTGACTCTCCCAGCTCTACATGACCAGGGTCCATGTACCAGAAGCAGCTTCTGCCTCCTTACTGACTTACTGTAGTCCCCTATTACACAATCTTACTGACTCTCCCAGCCCTACATGACCAGGGTCCATGTACCAGAAGCAGCTTCTGCCTCCTTACTGACTTACTGTAGGCCCCTATTACATAATCTTACTGACTCTCCCAGCCCTACATGACCAGGGTCCATGTACCAGATGCATCTTCTGCCTCCTTACTGACTTACTGTAGGCCCCTATTACACAATCTTACTGACTCTCCCAGCCCTACATGACCAGGGTCCATGTACCAGAAGCAGCTTCTGCCTCCTTACTGACTTACTGTAGGCCCCTATTACATAATCTTACTGACTCTCCCAGCCCTACATGACCAGGGTCCATGTACCAGAAGCAGCTTCTGCCTCCTTACTGTAGGCCCCTATTACATAATCTTACTGACTCTCCCAGCCCTACATGACCAGGGTCCATGTACCAGATGCATCTTCTGCCTCCTTACTGACTTACTGTAGGCCCCTATTACATAATCTTACTGACTCTCCCAGCCCTACATGACCAGGGTCCGTGTACCAGAAGCAGCTTCTGCCTCCTTACTGACTTACTGTAGGCACCCTATTACATAATCTTACTGACTCTCCCAGACCTACATGACCAGGGTCTATGTACCAGAAGCAGCTTCTGCCTCCTTACTGATTTACTGTAGGCCCCTATTACATAATCTTACTGACACTCCCAGCCCTACATGACCAGGGTCCATGTACCAGAAGCAGCTTCTGCCTCCTTACTGACTTACTGTAGGCCCCTATTACACAATCTTACTGACTCTCCCAGCCCTACATGACCAGGGTCTATGTACCAGAAGCAGCTTCTGCCTCCTTACTGACTTACTGTAGGCCCCTATTACATAATCTTACTGACTCTCCCAGCCCTACATGACCAGGGTCCATGTACCAGAAGCAGCTTCTGCCTCCTTACTGACTTACTGTAGTTCCCTATTACATAATCTTACTGACTCTCCCAGCCCTACATGACCAGGGTCCATGTACCAGAAGTATCTTCTGCCTCCTTACTGACTTACTGTAGGCCCCTATTACAGAATCTTACTGACTCTCCCAGCCCTACATGACCAGGGTCCATGTACCAGAAGCAGCTTCTGCCTCCTTACTGACTTACTGTAGGGCCCTATTACACAATCTTACTGACTCTCCCAGCCCTACATGACCTGGGTCCATGTACCAGAAGCAGCTTCTGCCTCCTTACTGACTTACTGTAGGCACCCTATTACATAATCTTACTGACTCTCCCAGACCTACATGACCAGGGTCTATGTACCAGAAGCAGCTTCTGCCTCCTTACTGACTTACTGTAGGCCCCTATTACATAATCTTACTGACACTCCCAGCCCTACATGACCAGGGTCCATGTACCAGAAGCAGCTTCTGCCTCCTTACTGACTTACTGTAGGCCCCTATTACATAATCTTACTGACTCTCCCAGCCCTACATGACCAGGGTCCATGTACCAGAAGCAGCTTCTGCCTCCTTACTGACTTACTGTAGGCCCCTATTACATAATCTTACTGACTCTCCCAGCCCTACATGACCAGGGTCCATGTACCAGATGCATCTTCTGCCTCCTTACTGACTTACTGTAGGCCCCTATTACATAATCTTACTGACTCTCCCAGCCCTACATGACCAGGGTCCATGTACCAGAAGCAGCTTCTGCCTCCTTACTGACTTACTGTAGGCACCCTATTACATAATCTTACTGACTCTCCCAGCCCTACATGACCAGGGTTCATGTACCAGAAGCAGCTTCTGCCTCCTTACTGACCTACTGTAGGCCCCTATTACATAATCTTACTGACACTCCCAGCCCTACATGACCAGGGTCCATGTACCAGAAGCAGCTTCTGCCTCCTTACTGACTTACTGTAGGCACCCTATTACATAATCTTACTGACTCTCCCAGCCCTACATGACCAGGGTCCATGTACCAGAAGCAGCTTCTGCTTCCTTACTGACTTACTGTAGGCACCTATTACATAATCTTACTGACTCTCCCAGCCCTACATGACCAGGGTCCATGTACCAGAAGCAGCTTCTGCCTCCTTACTGACTTACTGTAGGCCCCTATTACATAATCTTACTGACTCTCCCAGCCCTACATGACCAGGGTTCATGTACCAGAAGCAGCTTCTGCCTCCTTACTGACTTACTGTAGGCCCCTATTACATAATCTTACTGACACTCCCAGCCCTACATGACCAGGGTCCATGTACCAGAAGCAGCTTCTGCCTCCTTACTGACTTACTGTAGGCACCCTATTACATAATCTTACTGACTCTCCCAGACCTACATGACCAGGGTCCATGTACCAGAAGCAGCTTCTGCCTCCTTACTGACTTACTGTAGGCCCCTATTACATAATCTTACTGACTCTCCCAGCCCTACATGACCAGGGTCCATGTACCAGAAGCAGCTTCTGCCTCCTTACTGACTTACTGTAGGCCCCTATTACATAATCTTACTGACTCTCCCAGCCCTACATGACCAGGGTCCATGTACCAGATGCATCTTCTGCCTCCTTACTGACTTACTGTAGGCCCCTATTACATAATCTTACTGACTCTCCCAGCCCTACATGACCAGGGTCCATGTACCAGAAGCAGCTTCTGCCTCCTTACTGACTTACTGTAGGGCCCTATTACACAATCTTACTGACTCTCCCAGCCCTACATGACCAGGGTCCATGTACCAGAAGCAGCTTCTGCCTCCTTACTGACTTACTGTAGGCCCCTATTACATAATCTTACTGACTCTCCCAGCCCTACATGACCAGGGTCCATGTACCAGAAGCAGCTTCTGCCTCCTTACTGACTTACTGTAGTCACCTATTACATAATCTTACTGACTCTCCCAGCCCTACATGACCAGGGTCCATGTACCAGAAGCAGCTTCTGCCTCCTTACTGACTTACTGTAGGCCCCTATTACACAATCTTACTGACTCTCCCAGCCCTACATGACCAGGGTCCATGTACCAGAAGCAGCTTCTGTCTCCTTACTGACTTAATGTAGGCCCCTATTACATAATCTTACTGACTCTCCCAGCCCTACATGACCAGGGTCCATGTACCAGAAGCAGCTTCTGCCTCCTTACTGACTTACTGTAGGCCCCTATTACATAATCTTACTGACTCTCCCAGCCCTACATGACCAGGGTCCATGTACCAGAAGCAGCTTCTGTCTCCTTACTGACTTACTGTAGTTCCCTATTACAGAATCTTACTGACTCTCCCAGCCCTACATGATCAGGGTCCATGTACCAGAAGCAGCTTCTGCCTCCTTACTGACTTACTGTAGGCACCTATTACATAATCTTACTGACTCTCCCAGCCCTACATGACCAGGGTCCATGTACCAGAAGCAGCTTCTGCCTCCTTACTGACTTACTGTAGGCCCCTATTACACAATCTTACTGACTCTCCCAGCCCTACATGACCAGGGTCCATGTACCAGAAGCAGCTTCTGCCTCCTTACTGACTTACTGTAGGCCCCTATTACAGAATCTTACTGACTCTCTCAGCCCTACATGACCAGGGTCCATGTACCAGTAGCAGCTTCTGCCTCCTTACTGACTTACTGTAGGGCCCTATTACACAATCTTACTGACTCTCCCAGCCCTACATGACCAGGGTCCATGTACCAGAAGCAGCTTCTGCCTCCTTACTGACTTAATGTAGGCCCCTATTACATAATCTTACTGACTCTCCCAGCCCTACATGACCAGGGTCCATGTACCAGAAGCAGCTTCTGCCTCCTTACTGACTTACTGTAGGCCCCTATTACATAATCTTACTGACTCTCCCAGCCCTACATGACCAGGGTCCATGTACCAGAAGCAGCTTCTGCCTCCTTACTGACTTACTGTAGGCACCCTATTACATAATCTTACTGACTCTCCCAGACCTACATGACCAGGGTCTATGTACCAGAAGCAGCTTCTGCCTCCTTACTGACTTACTGTAGGCCCCTATTACATAATCTTACTGACACTCCCAGCCCTACATGACCAGGGTCCATGTACCAGAAGCAGCTTCTGCCTCCTTACTGACTTACTGTAGGCCCCTATTACATAATCTTACTCACTCTCCCAGCCCTACATGACCAGGGTCTATGTACCAGAAGCAGCTTCTGCCTCCTTACTGACTTACTGTAGGCCCCTATTACATAATCTTACTGACTCTCCCAGCCCTACATGACCTGGGTCCATGTACCAGAAGCAGCTTCTGCCTCCTTACTGACTTACTGTAGGCCCCTATTACATAATCTTACTGACTCTCCCAGCCCTACATGACCAGGGTCCATGTACCAGAAGCAGCTTCAGCCTCCTTACTGACTTACTGTAGGCCCCTATTACAGAATCTTACTGACTCTCCCAGCTCTACATGACCAGGGTCCATGTACCAGAAGCAGCTTCTGCCTCCTTACTGACTTACTGTAGTCCCCTATTACACAATCTTACTGACTCTCCCAGCCCTACATGACCAGGGTCCATGTACCAGAAGCAGCTTCTGCCTCCTTACTGACTTACTGTAGGCCCCTATTACATAATCTTACTGACTCTCCCAGCCCTACATGACCAGGGTCCATGTACCAGAAGCAGCTTCTGCCTCCTTACTGACTTACTGTAGGCCCCTATTACATAATCTTACTGACTCTCCTAGCCCTACATGACCAGGGTCCATGTACCAGAAGCAGCTTCTGCCTCCTTACTGACTTACTGTAGGCACCCTATTACACAATCTTACTGACTCTCCCAGCCCTACATTTCCAGAGTCCATGTACCAGAAGCAGCTTCTGTCTCCTTACTGACTTACTGTAGGCCCCTATTACATAATCTTACTGACTCTCCCACCCCTACATGACCAGGGTCCATGTACCAGAAGCAGCTTCTGTCTCCTTACTGACTTACTGTAGGGCCCTATTACACAATCTTACTGACTCTCCCAGCCCTACATGACCAGGGTCCATGTACCAGAAGCAGCTTCTGCCTCCTTACTGACTTACTGTAGGGCCCTATTACATAATCTTACTGACTCTCCCAGCCCTACATGACCAGGGTCCATGTACCAGAAGCAGCTTCTGCCTCCTTACTGACTTACTGTAGGCCCCTATTACACAATCTTAATGACTCTCCCAGCCCTACATGACCAAGGTCCATGTACCAGAAGCAGCTTCTGCCTCCTTACTGACTTACTGTAGGCCCCTATTACACAATCTTACTGACTCTCCCAGCCCTACATGACCAGGGTCTATGTACCAGAAGCAGCTTCTGCCTCCTTACTGACTTACTGTAGGCCCCTATTACATAATCTTACTGACTCTCCCAGCCCTACATGACCTGGGTCCATGTACCAGAAGCAGCTTCTGCCTCCTTACTGACTTACTGTAGGCCCCTATTACATAATCTTACTGACTCTCCCAGCCCTACATGACCAGGGTCCATGTACCAGAAGCAGCTTCAGCCTCCTTACTGACTTACTGTAGGCCCCTATTACAGAATCTTACTGACTCTCCCAGCTCTACATGACCAGGGTCCATGTACCAGAAGCAGCTTCTGCCTCCTTACTGACTTACTGTAGTCCCCTATTACACAATCTTACTGACTCTCCCAGCCCTACATGACCAGGGTCCATGTACCAGAAGCAGCTTCTGCCTCCTTACTGACTTACTGTAGGCCCCTATTACATAATCTTACTGACTCTCCCAGCCCTACATGACCAGGGTCCATGTACCAGAAGCAGCTTCTGCCTCCTTACTGACTTACTGTAGGCCCCTATTACATAATCTTACTGACTCTCCTAGCCCTACATGACCAGGGTCCATGTACCAGAAGCAGCTTCTGCCTCCTTACTGACTTACTGTAGGCACCCTATTACACAATCTTACTGACTCTCCCAGCCCTACATTTCCAGAGTCCATGTACCAGAAGCAGCTTCTGTCTCCTTACTGACTTACTGTAGGCCCCTATTACATAATCTTACTGACTCTCCCACCCCTACATGACCAGGGTCCATGTACCAGAAGCAGCTTCTGTCTCCTTACTGACTTACTGTAGGGCCCTATTACACAATCTTACTGACTCTCCCAGCCCTACATGACCAGGGTCCATGTACCAGAAGCAGCTTCTGCCTCCTTACTGACTTACTGTAGGGCCCTATTACATAATCTTACTGACTCTCCCAGCCCTACATGACCAGGGTCCATGTACCAGAAGCAGCTTCTGCCTCCTTACTGACTTACTGTAGGCCCCTATTACACAATCTTAATGACTCTCCCAGCCCTACATGACCAAGGTCCATGTACCAGAAGCAGCTTCTGCCTCCTTACTGACTTACTGTAGGCCCCTATTACACAATCTTACTGACTCTCCCAGCCCTACATGACCAGGGTCCATGTACCAGAAGCAGCTTCTGCCTCCTTACTGACTTACTGTAGGCCCCTATTACACAATCTTACTGACTCTCCCAGCCCTACATGACCAGGGTCCGTGTACCAGAAGCAGCTTCTGCCTCCTTACTGACTTACTGTAGGCCCCTATTACATAATCTTACTGACTCTCCCAGCCCTACATGACCAGGGTCCATGTACCAGAAGCAGCTTCTGCCTCCTTACTGACTTACTGTAGGCCCCTATTACACAATCTTACTGACTCTCCCAGCCCTACATGACCAGGGTCCATGTACCAGAAGCAGCTTCTGCCTCCTTACTGACTTACTGTAGGGCCCTATTACACAATCTTACTGACTCTCCCAGCCCTACATGACCAGGGTCCATGTACCAGAAGCAGCTTCTGCCTCCTTACTGACTTACTGTAGGCCCCTATTACACAATCTTACTGACTCTCCCAGCCCTACATGACCAGGGTCTATGTACCAGAAGCAGCTTCTGCCTCCTTACTGACTTACTGTAGGCCCCTATTACATAATTTTACTGACTCTCCTAGCCCTACATGACCAGGGTCCATGTACCAGAAGCAGCTTCTGCCTCCTTACTGACTTACTGTAGTCACCTATTACCTAATCTTACTGACTCTCCCAGCCCTACATGACCAGGGTCCATGTACCAGAAGTAGCTTCTGCCTCCTTACTGACTTACTGTAGGCCCCTATTACAGAATCTTACTGACTCTCCCAGCCCTACATGACCAGGGTCCATGTACCAGAAGCAGCTTCTGCCTCCTTACTGACTTACTGTAGGCCCCTATTACATAATCTTACTGACTCTCCCAGCCCTACATGACCAGGGTCCATGTACCAGATGCATCTTCTGCCTCCTTACTGACTTACTGTAGGCCCCTATTACACAATCTTACTGACTCTCCCAGCCCTACATGACCAGGGTCCATGTACCAGAAGCAGCTTCTGCCTCCTTACTGACTTACTGTAGGCCCCTATTACATAATCTTACTGACTCTCCCAGCCCTACATGACCAGGGTCCATGTACCAGAAGCAGCTTCTGCCTCCTTACTGTAGGCCCCTATTACATAATCTTACTGACTCTCCCAGCCCTACATGACCAGGGTCCATGTACCAGATGCATCTTCTGCCTCCTTACTGACTTACTGTAGGCCCCTATTACATAATCTTACTGACTCTCCCAGCCCTACATGACCAGGGTCCGTGTACCAGAAGCAGCTTCTGCCTCCTTACTGACTTACTGTAGGCACCCTATTACATAATCTTACTGACTCTCCCAGACCTACATGACCAGGGTCTATGTACCAGAAGCAGCTTCTGCCTCCTTACTGATTTACTGTAGGCCCCTATTACATAATCTTACTGACACTCCCAGCCCTACATGACCAGGGTCCATGTACCAGAAGCAGCTTCTGCCTCCTTACTGACTTACTGTAGGCCCCTATTACACAATCTTACTGACTCTCCCAGCCCTACATGACCAGGGTCTATGTACCAGAAGCAGCTTCTGCCTCCTTACTGACTTACTGTAGGCCCCTATTACATAATCTTACTGACTCTCCCAGCCCTACATGACCAGGGTCCATGTACCAGAAGCAGCTTCTGCCTCCTTACTGACTTACTGTAGTTCCCTATTACATAATCTTACTGACTCTCCCAGCCCTACATGACCAGGGTCCATGTACCAGAAGTATCTTCTGCCTCCTTACTGACTTACTGTAGGCCCCTATTACAGAATCTTACTGACTCTCCCAGCCCTACATGACCAGGGTCCATGTACCAGAAGCAGCTTCTGCCTCCTTACTGACTTACTGTAGGGCCCTATTACACAATCTTACTGACTCTCCCAGCCCTACATGACCTGGGTCCATGTACCAGAAGCAGCTTCTGCCTCCTTACTGACTTACTGTAGGCACCCTATTACATAATC
Source organism: Pseudophryne corroboree (assembly GCF_028390025.1). Classification (NCBI taxonomy): domain Eukaryota; kingdom Metazoa; phylum Chordata; class Amphibia; order Anura; family Myobatrachidae; genus Pseudophryne; species Pseudophryne corroboree. The sequence continues at coordinate 305,537 of NW_026967578.1, read as the reverse complement.
TTACTGACTCTCCCAGACCTACATGACCAGGGTCTATGTACCAGAAGCAGCTTCTGCCATCTTACTGACTTACTGTAGGCCCCTATTACATAATCTTACTGACACTCCCAGCCCTACATGACCAGGGTCCATGTACCAGAAGCAGCTTCTGCCTCCTTACTGACTTACTGTAGGCCCCTATTACATAATCTTACTGACTCTCCCAGCCCTACATGACCAGGGTCCATGTACCAGAAGCAGCTTCTGCCTCCTTACTGACTTACTGTAGGCCCCTATTACATAATCTTACTGACTCTCCCAGCCCTACATGACCAGGGTCCATGTACCAGATGCATCTTCTGCCTCCTTACTGACTTACTGTAGGCCCCTATTACATAATCTTACTGACTCTCCCAGCCCTACATGACCAGGGTCCATGTACCAGAAGCAGCTTCTGCCTCCTTACTGACTTACTGTAGGCACCCTATTACATAATCTTACTGACTCTCCCAGCCCTACATGACCAGGGTTCATGTACCAGAAGCAGCTTCTGCCTCCTTACTGACTTACTGTAGGCCCCTATTACATAATCTTACTGACACTCCCAGCCCTACATGACCAGGGTCCATGTACCAGAAGCAGCTTCTGCCTCCTTACTGACTTACTGTAGGCACCCTATTACATAATCTTACTGACTCTCCCAGCCCTACATGACCAGGGTCCATGTACCAGAAGCAGCTTCTGCTTCCTTACTGACTTACTGTAGGCACCTATTACATAATCTTACTGACTCTCCCAGCCCTACATGACCAGGGTCCATGTACCAGAAGCAGCTTCTGCCTCCTTACTGACTTACTGTAGGCCCCTATTACATAATCTTACTGACTCTCCCAGCCCTACATGACCAGGGTCCATGTACCAGAAGCAGCTTCTGCCTCCTTACTGACTTACTGTAGTCCCCTATTACATAATCTTACTGACTCTCCCAGCCCTACATGACCAGGGTCCATGTACTAGAAGCAGCTTCTGCCTCCTTACTGACTTACTGTAGGCCCCTATTACACAATCTTACTGACTCTCCCAGCCCTACATGACCAGGGTCCATGTACCAGAAGCAGCTTCTGCCTTCTTACTGACTTACTGTAGGCACCTATTACATAATGTTACTGACTCTCCCTGCCCTACATGACCAGGGTCCATGTACCAGAAGCAGCTTCTGCCTCCTTACTGACTTACTGTAGTCCCCTATTACAGAATCTTACTGACTCTCCCAGCCCTACATGACCAGGGTCCATGTACCAGAAGCAGCTTCTGCCTCCTTACTGACTTACTGTAGGCCCCTATTACATAATCTTACTGACTCTCCCAGCCCTACATGACCAGGGTCCATGTACCAGAAGCAGCTTCTGCCTCCTTACTGACTTATTGTAGGCCTCTATTACATAATGTTACTGACTCTCCCAGCCCTACATGACCAGGGTCCATGTACCAGAAGCAGCTTCTGCCTCCTTACTGTAGGCCCCTATTACAGAATCTTACTGACTCTCCCAGCCCTACATGACCAGGGTCCATGTACCAGAAGCAGCTTCTGCCTCCTTACTGACTTACTGTAGGCCCCTATTACAAAATCTTACTGACTCTCCCAGCCCTACATGACCAGGGCCCATGTACCAGAAGCAGCTTCTGCCTCCTTACTGACTTACTGTAGGCCCCTATTACATAATCTTACTGACTCTCCCAGCCCTACATGACCAGGGTCCATGTACCAGAAGCAGCTTCTGCCTCCTTACTGACTTACTGTAGGCCCCTATTACATAATCTTACTGACTCTCCCAGCCCTACATGACCAGGGTCCATGTACCAGAAGCAGCTTCTGCCTCCTTACTGACTTACTGTAGGCCCCTATTACATAATGTTACTGACTCTCCCAGCCCTACATGACCAGGGTCCATGTACCAGAAGCAGCTTTTGCCTCCTTACTGACTTACTGTAGGCCCCTATTACATAATCTTATTGACTCTCCCAGCCCTACATGACCAGGGTCCATGTACCAGAAGCAGCTTCTGCCTCCTTACTGACTTACTGTAGGCCCCTATTACATAATCTTACTGACTGCCAGCCCTACATGACCAGGGTCCATGTACCAGAAGCAGCTTCTGCCTCCTTACTGACTTACTGTAGGCACCTATTACATAATCTTACTGACTCTCCCAGCCCTACATGACCAGGGTCCATGTACCAGAAGCAGCTTCTGCCTCCTTACTGACTTACTGTAGTCCCCTATTACAGAATCTTACTGACTCTCCCAGCCCTACATGACCAGGGTCCATGTACCAGAAGCAGCTTCTGCCTCCTTACTGACTTACTGTAGTCCCCTATTACATAATCTTACTGACTCTCCCAGCCCTACATGACCAGGGTCCATGTACCAGAAGCAGCTTCTGCCTCCTTACTGACTTACTGTAGGCCCCTATTACATAATGTTACTGACTCTCCCAGCCCTACATGACCAGGGTCCATGTACCAGAAGCAGCTTCTGCCTCCTTACTGACTTACTGTAGTCCCCTATTACAGAATCTTACTGACTCTCCCAGCCCTACATGACCAGGGTCCATGTACCAGAAGCAGCTTCTGCCTCCTTACTGACTTACTGTAGGCCCCTATTACATAATCTTACTGACTCTCCCAGCCCTACATGACCAGGGTCCATGTACCAGAAGCAGCTTCTGCCTCCTTACTGACTTACTGTAGGCCTCTATTACATAATGTTACTGACTCTCCCAGCCCTACATGACCAGGGTCCATGTACCAGAAGCAGCTTCTGCCTCCTTACTGTAGGCCCCTATTACAGAATCTTACTGACTCTCCCAGCCCTACATGACCAGGGTCCATGTACCAGAAGCAGCTTCTGCCTCCTTACTGACTTACTGTAGGCCCCTATTACACAATCTTACTGACTCTCCCAGCCCTACATGACCAGGGTCCATGTACCAGAAGCAGCTTCTGCCTCCTTACTGACTTACTGTAGGCCCTTTATTACATAATCTTACTGACTCTCCCAGCCCTACATGACCAGGGTCCATGTACCAGAAGCAGCTTCTGCCTCCTTACTGACTTACTGTAGGCCCCTATTACAAAATCTTACTGACTCTCCCAGCTCTACATGACCAGGGCCCATGTACCAGAAGCAGCTTCTGCCTCCTTACTGACTTACTGTAGGCCCCTATTACAGAATCTTACTGACTCTCCCAGCCCTACATGACCAGGGTCCATGTACCAGAAGCAGCTTCTGCCTCCTTACTGACTTAATGTAGGCCCCTATTACACAATCTTACTGACTCTCCCAGCCCTACATGACCAGGGTCCATGTACCAGAAGCAGCTTCTGCCTCCTTACTGACTTACTGTAGGGCCCTATTACACAATCTTACTGACTCTCCCAACCCTACATGACCAGGGTCCATGTACCAGAAGCAGCTTCTGCCTCCTTACTGACTTACTGTAGGCCCCTATTGTCACAACTGAGGGCCTGAGCTGACGGGAGGCAGCCTCAGTTGTAGGGGCTGAGTTGTAGTGAAATCTGGAAGGTTGTATCAGACCCCTGGACATGTAAGTTACATGTAGGAAGATTGCCCGAAGGCGTGACCACGACAATTAAGATAAAAGTCAATGATGTTTATTAACAAACTCCATGCAACACAGCAGTAATAAAAGAAATACGTAAGATCAGCAATAACATATCACAGTTCCTGGGTACTACAGGGTGGCCACAGGGCTCTGGTAGTATGGGTACAGTTCTTATTGTCCTCTAGATGGAAAGTCCTTACCAGGCCCGACTGTAGTAGTGGGAATAACCCAGGATCGTACCAGCTGATGTTCTTCGGGAAGCTGGACTGCTGAAGATGAAGTGGCTGCTGTGGGTACTGGTTGGAACCAGTCAGATGTAGACACGGAGTGAGTGCTGGATGGAACCAGCTAAATGATATATGAAGCTTGAGAGCGATGAAATACAAATGAAATATGAAGCTTGAGAGCGATGAAATAATAATACCGGTGCTTTAAGGGAAGCTGATCTCTGCTGGAAGCTTGAGTGCTGGAAGCAGGTGAACCTGTAACTGGAAATGGAGGAGTCACAGAGAACTGCAGAGTCAGGCTGCCCCGCAGGTGGTAGGCTGGAGTGGGTCTCTTTAGTGGAAGCTTGGAGACAGGAACTGGAACCTGGAAAACAACCACAGGAGAGAGACTGGAACTAGGTTTGACAACCAAAGCACTGACGCCTTCCCTGCTCAGGCACAGGATACTTATACCTGCAGCAAGGAAGGAATTGGCTAGGCAATTATGCAGATTTCAGTGGAGCAGCGAATTGGTGGAAACTGAACATGTGAAGGAATCCAACATGGCTGCGCCCATGTTGGTACTTGGAGGGAAAGTTGGTTTGGTAATCCATGTGGAAACTTAGCAGCAATGGCGGCGTCGGCCGCAGAGGACAGGAGACGCCAGACTGATGACTGCCCACCAGAACCACGCGGACGACAGCGGAGGCTGCGGCAGGCATGAGGCGCCACTCTGATAACCTGTATACCGGAACACAGGAACGGCGGCGGAGGCCGCGGAGGACGGAAGACGCCATTCAGAAAGTAAGCATGGCACCGCTGTGACAGCGTCTCATGGTGACAGGAGAGGGATGCAGAATGTGGACCTCAGTATTACAGATGAAATCCGGCCCTGGAACGCTGAGCCAGCTTCAGGAGACATCTAAAAGGCAAGTAATGGCGTCCAGATACCCGGTTCGTGACAATTGCTTGCGAAGGAGAACCATCATTTTCACCATTACCTTAGTGAGAATTCTCGGAGCCGTGGATAGACCAAACGGCAACTTCTGAAATTGGTAATGACAATCCTGAATTGCAAATCTCAGGCAATCCTTGGAGGATAAATGTGAACATGTAAGTAGGCATCCATTATGTCTATCCAGACTGGAGATTACTGCCTACAGAGATTCCATCCTGAATTTGAATTACTTCAGGTAGAAAATGAAAAATTTTCGATTTAGGATCGGTCTGACTGAGGCGTCCGGGTTTGGAGCCACAAAGAGGCTTGAATAAAAAAAACCACTCCCAGGGGTAAATTTACTAAGGTGGGAGTTTTTTTAGAACTGGTGATGTTGCCCATGGCAACCAATCAGATTCTACTTAACATTTGTCAAGCTGTTTCTAGAAGATAATAGATACAATCTGATTGGTTGCTATGGGCAACATCACCAGTTCTAAAAATCTCTCACCTTAGTAAATTTACCCCCCTGTTGGAACAAGGGAATCAGGGTAATGACCTGATCCTGACTCAATTTTGAATGGCTGCGCTTACTACCTCCCTGTCAGGGAGAGAAACTGGTAAGGCCGATTTAAAATCGGTGTGGAGAAACGCCTTGAACTCCAGTTCGCATCTGTGGGACACGATTTGTAAAACCCACGGGTCCAGGCCAGAATGAACCCAGAACTGACTGAAAAATGTCAGGCACTCCCCCACTGGGGCGGACCCTCGCAAAGGAGTCCCAGCGTC